>NC_056744.1:1289525297-1289610297 GCF_019279795.1 Protopterus annectens | reverse complement strand
ATGGAACAGCCAGTATTCCTACAGTTGCCACCTTATCAAATGGACAGTGTATGAGACACCCATACAAAAGACAATTGTTGCCTAAAACATATACCCACAGACAGGTCAAAGGATATAACACCACACACAGGTTTGCATACATGAGAAAGCTTTATCTGTGTACTATTACAGTTGTATGTGCCATGTCATATACTGTTTAGACTTTGAAATACATATAAACAGATTAATGCAACTCTCAAACAATCATTTAATGCAGTATTCTGAAAAGCATAACATATGTTGCTGTCCAGGCCAAGACCTTCAAGTAGTACAACAGTAAAGACAGACTGGGCCACAGGATAACAATCAATCAATAGTAAGTAATGCAGATGTATAGTCCAGCAGCCTCTAACTACACTCTGTACACAATCCCTAGGGGGAAAAGACATCAGTTGACACAATGGAATGTATCTGTTAAATAACAAGGCATAACTGAAACCATCACACTCACATGACAAACAGAACAGTCTGTATGGCAGGAAGCAGTAGGCCAGCATTTTCCCAATGTGAATTGTATGGTAATGTACATCCATATACCTTAAGACAGCTTACTCCTGATATCTCTCACATGTTTTAACAGCCTAGGTTATTTGTGGTGCATCCCCCCATAGACTGACTTACAGGGACATATACCACTGTTACATACATTGACCTCTGGACTGCAAAAGGGCACACATGTATTGTGCAGATGAAGCCCACACATATATGGACCCAACCCCCACAATATGTGTAGGGGCAACAACAGCAGTGGAATGATGGCAGAAATGGCAGCATGACATACTCACAGGCCACTACATAACAACCCCTGACTGCATATCATATGGGCAAAGCCTGGTATGTAGGTGGAGGACAGAGGCTGGAACACAGGCCCATATGTGAAATAGTGTTGTTATACACTAAGTAAGTTGCTGGTGTTACAGGATAGTCTGCAACACTACCTTAGTCAGGAATAGGAAGTCAGAAACACAAATGGATGTAGCCATGTACTAATAGCACTCAACACACACACTGCCACTGTTAAATCTGACACAAGGCCTATGTGGTGGACAGACAAAACATCACAGACACACCCCTGGCCATGAAGTGGTTAGACCCACAGTTGAGCGCTATGCAGACAGACTGCATTCCATGTTAAACTAGTATGTACACAAACCCTGTAACACTGGTGCTATACAATGCATACAACAACACTACTCATACTCTGGCTGTAGTTCTGGAACCTCATACAAATATGTAGCTGGCCTGAGTGTGCAAGTTCTCTTGTAAGAGGTATTTCCACCTGCTGTCTGTAACACTGCTGCCCACACAAAGAAAGGATGTCCACCGTACAGGAAAGGTAAAGGGACCATATCCACATGATATAGAGATTTATAGTAGTGGGTTGCCATGACAGTGGTAATTGGAAGTACTACACAGCATGCTGCATGCAGGTAGCAAGTGGAGGACACTGATTAGTGTAGAGGCCATCACCTGATCATGTGCATCACCTACAAAAGCCATGCTGCAATCTACTCCAAGCAGTTCAATCCATTTACTGGAGAGAGAGAGAGGGAGACAGAGAGAAACTGAAATCAAAACTGAAACCAAAACTGAAACTGAAACAGAAACAATCAAGCCAACAAACCTAGAAAGAAAGCAAGCTAAAGCCAAAACCAATGAGATAGAAAAAAATACTCCTACAAGGAAACTATCCAAAACAGACCTCATTTGCACAACAGGTATGTGAAGTATATATGCATGCAATTGACGGTAGTACTTGGTCCATAATACTGGGATAGATGATGTGGAATGATATATATGTGCCATCAGGTGTTGTTGTTGTAATGATGTTCAGCTGAACAACTGCTATGGACAATAGAGTCTGTCCCTGTGGATAGTGGGCTATACCCATCAACTGTGCAGAGCAGCACTGACTGACAAGATGTAAGCCAACATAGTGTGTGTTATGTAATGGATAGCATGTATATTACTGTGGCCAATAGCTGGTGGTGGAAGTAATGCCATAATGATGGACACATGGGTTCCAGGGCCCACCACTTGCAGGACACTCAGGTTAACATATATTGTAGCAAGCTGAAATGCCATAGGTGTATAATAGGCTTACCTGCTATCTGTCCCTATATATACCCCCCTAATGTTAGGCTGTGTCCATATGTGGCACCTGTCTGTGTTGTAGCAAGGCAGAGCAGTACAGCTGTGCAGGAAGGAGAATTAGACATTGTGGACCTGATGTCTGAATGTACCCCATATATATATATATATATATATATATATATATATATATATATATATATATATATATATATATATATATATATATATATATATATATATATATATATATATATAGGTCCACTTTTAAATGTCAAAATTCTGAATTCTCGACTTTTAAAAAAAGTACCCAAAACATCTTGATTTCAGAATCTCGACATTTAAAAGTGGGTTAAAAAAAGAGAGAGACTTGAAATAAAGTGTTTGCAGGGGTCAAGCCCCCCTGCACCCCCACACCCCCCTACTTAAATATACCAACTCCAAGATTGTGCTACAGTGAAGAGAACGGTAATGCTCCTGTTGCACTTACCATTCTCTTCACTATAGTGTGATCTCAGAGTTGATATATTTAAGTAGGGGGGGGTGAGGGATTCATGGGGGCTTGCCCCCTGCATACAGTTTGTTTTACTTTATTTTTGTTTTTTTACCCACTTTTAAATCTCAAGATTCTGAAATCTCAATGTTTTGGGTATTTTTTTTTAAAAGTCGAGATTTTGGAATTTTGGCATTTAAAAGTGGACCTTTATATATATATATATATATATATATATATATATATATATATATATATATATATATATATATATATATATATATATATATATATATATATATATACAGATATACAGACACCCATATGTAGATATATATATATAAACATAAAATATATCTGCACACACACACACACACACACACACACACACACACACACACACACACACACACACATATATATATATATATATATATATATATATATGTATATATGTATGTCTGCATCTATACAAACACACACACATGTATACAAATACATCTCCCCTATATTTCCATCACAGTGCTACATGCTATGTGTGAGGGAACATTACACATAGCAATACACACAGATGTATACAGCTGTAAGTGTGTGCAACATGGATGGTTATGTCACATGTGAACCCCTTGTTGGGACCACATTGCCCTTGTCTGTGAAGTAGGGAATGGGAATATGGGGAAGGATAGCAGGTATATTTGTGGAGGTGGTTTGGGTTGGTAGATATAGAGGACAGCCTACAGGGGTGGTATATGACACTTGTGGTGGGTAAACACCCTGGATGGTGGGTGTGATCTGCGATGTGGAAGCCCCATGAGCCCCCATATGGAAACAATGGGAACACTGTCCCCACGCATTGCTAGTCACAACAGCAGTTTCATGGCCTGAAGGTGCCTGGCCTAGAGGCTGAGCAGGAGGAGCATGTGGACCCTGTGATTGTGTACTGGGGGCCTCAAGGTGCTGTAGCACATCCCACATGTTTCTGTGCTGCCCCCCTATACAACAGACCCTTGACCTGGCCTCGAGTGACAAGATCATGTCTGTGTATGCCCCCGGGGGGAAGCACACCATCCCCTTAGGTGGTTCCACCTGAAGGTATTGCTGGACCAGTAGATGAGGAGGCCCCAGGGTGGGTCCCACATGTGATGTCACCTGGTAACATGGCCAGATGAGGTGGGAGAGGTGGTTCTGCTGGCAACTATTCCCTAAACATGCTATTGTGTCACTGTTATAGAACATATGTGGGTAGTAATAGTCCACACAATCCCGGAACATGTCCAACAGCATACATAGATATCCCCAATAACACAGAACGACAGATGTGCAGCAATCACATAGCAAGCATACCACATGCATATATGGAACCATAGTGGCCCTAACAGTGGCATGCAGGTGAAATAGTCTGTAACAGCCAGCAATGATAGTGTCCTCACAGGGAACATGGCTACAAACACATAGCACAAAACGTGGTACAATACAATAAATGTCCCAATGGTAGGTAAGCTGTAGCCATACCTACTGAGTTGTGTGAACAGTTTGTTGTCACTGATATGATGGGGGGACAGAGATGTGTATTAAGCACTATGGTAACCTTGCTGTATGAGTTGCTCAGACCTGTTTCCATCTATATGTCTTTCAGGTAAGATGTCCCATGGCCAGTTACCAGTATATTCAGTGGCAGAAAATGAGGTCATTTTTAACCATCTGATACAGCACTATCAGGTTCTCTTCAGCAGGACAGCCCATGAGCAGCAGGAGTGGACCCCCCTGTGGAATGATCTAGTCCACAGGGTCAATGATGTCGGCCTGCATAACCGCAGTTATGAGCAGGTCCGGCATCATTGTATTGACCTTTTTCGCAATGCCTATTAGTGTGGTGCCACAGTCCAAGGGGACCACCTCGCAACAGGGGAGGGGTCATGCCATCCATCCCCCCCGACACATGTTGAGGATCTCCTCGCCAGCCTCGTGGCACCTGCCCGCCCGCACACACAACAACTGGCGGAGACCATTGTGGAGGTGGGTGCTATCCACACACCGGCTGAGGAGTGTGCAGGTAAGGCCACAGGGCACATCAGTAGACCACTGATGCATATGCAGCCACATCTCTACAGGTAGATCATATATATGTGAGATGTCATATATATAGTCTGTTGCTGCGTAGTAGTAATAAACAGATGTGCATAAGTGGTAGTATTGTGGACTTGTACTGTTGAAGTACTGTAATGCTGCACCCACCCTGTAGCAATGCAACAGCTGTGGCCACTGACATCACATCTCTCATACTCTTATGTAGGTCCCTCTGGTATACCACCAAGGCAGCAGCCTGTAGCTGGTGAGTTTGGTTTATGTTCATGCTTACCAATACATCGGTCATGTAATGGCTATGGTATATTCCATGCACACTTCTAACACACCTACCCATAATGCATGCCATACATGTTCACGTATTTTGCTGACATGTGTGAAACATCACTCTTATACAGTGCTACAACAGTGTATATACCAGTATTACAATGGCAACTGTTACACATCTACACTATGGCATATCATAATACTGTGGTCTACAACCCTTAACACCTGCAATGCGGTCCCAACATGAGCACTGAGAGTGTAATACAGAACCGTAGGTTAGGGCAGCAAATATAGGGAATACATACCTTCACAAACACTAGAAGCATATGTGTGCACACACTCCAGAGACAATATAGTGGAGGCAGCTGTTGAGGTACTGCCTGCATGCATTTGTCATGGGAATGCACCTTTCAGCAAGCACACATCCCCAATGTCACACCACGTATTGGTCTGCTGTCCAAGATGTTTGGCCATCAGATGTGCACACTTACCTGCAACAGAGGCAGGTGTGGCTTGCACACATCATACATGACATGGCGTGGGCCCCATACCCAACAGATAACACCCATAAGCTGCACATGTAGCCATACCTCACCATTGCATATGGCATGGAAAACAGTGTAGACAGTTATGTATGTGGCAAGGATATATGGGACAAGAATGATGTAGGAAATAAACAGATGGCCACCCAAGTCAAATTATGTCACATGTAGCAAACTGGTCATGTGGGCTGCTGACTATTATTTATTATTTATTTATTTATTTATTTACATTTGTTAACCGGGAGAGTCCGACTGGACACAGGTCCGATTTCAGCAGAGGCCAGGGGAGAAAAGCTCCACATTAAGTATTATTTGCATTATACAGTTAAAAAAAATAGCATTTAAATATACACATTAGTCCAGTTAAGGACGCAAGACAAGAAGAAAACAGATGTAAAACAGCTGTAGAGCATAGTACAATTTTAAAATATGGTGACATACTAAACATGGTTAAAATGTAGTTGAGATTCATCAGTGAACAATTGATACAAACTGTTTTTGAGGTACATAACAGCCATTAGCAGTTGTTGCTACAAGAAGTTAGTATTATGCGGTAGGTAGCTGGGAACATTAGTAGCTAAGCTTGCTAAGAGTAGGTTGTTGATAGGGGCTGAGAGAGGTAATGGGTGGGGGGAGTGGATGGTATTAGAGGGGGGGTTGCAAGGGCATATCTGGCAAGACACCACCCAGGAAGCTTATCATACTAACTCTTTTTCCCCTCCTACTTGTCCCTTACCTAGCTACCCTATATGAAACCTGGTCTTACATAGGCTTCCACCACCCAGGCTACCAAACCAAACCCTCACCCATAATTAACAACAGAGGCCATGACTCGACTCCCTACTCACCCACCTTGTTAGAACTCGAACGCTATGTAATTATCAAACCTACCAATATTAGGCCAAATGATAAACATTACTACAAACTTCTACTCAAAGCCCTCAAATTCATTACCACTCTGAATCACAGACTAGCCACAGATGGTGATATCCACCCCAACCCTGGCCCTTCCCTCCACTCAATTGTAATTCCACCCTATCCTCCCCCCACTTCTCAATCTAAACTCTAGACCCTTTAACTCTCTTCTGACCTGTCATCTAAACATCAGAAGTGTAAACAATAAGATTCACAACCTACATGCCCTTTTAGCTACTTGTTCCCCAGACCTACTATGTCTCACAGAAACCTGGCTTAAACCAAGTACGAAGACACACAGATAATCCCACCAGGGTATGATATACTAAGAGCAGACCGAATAACTCGTAAAGGTGGTGGTGTAGCCATACTCTACAAAAATACATTACAAATCTCCCTTGCCTCTCCACAACCCTCCTAACAAACAATGCGAAATTCTACTTGTAAAACTTCAACCAAACAAACATAAAAGCATAAATATAGCATGTATTTACATCCCCAGGCAACAATAATAACAAAACCTTAGAGGACTTTCTCCACTGGTTAACTCAAACTCACCCCAGGAATCCATAGTGTTAGGTGACTTCAACATCGATTGGAATTCCTTCTCATCTAGCTCCCCATCTAGCAGCATAAATCTACATGGCTTTTCCCAGCTCATATCCACTCCTACCAGACTAGGTAAACCCCAAAACAAAGACAGCATCCTGGACTGGATCCTTACTAATAAAGATCCTGACCAGTACTCAGCAGGTACTCACCCAGAGGACATGAGTGATCACTTACTCACCTATGTTATCAAATTCAAGAAAATCACCCCCTTCTTACAACCATAAAAAAATCAGGAACAATAATAAATTCAACGCCTCCATTTTTCAAACTGAACTTAAAGCCCACAACTGGACAATACTCAAGTCTCTTCCTCTTGAAGAGGCAGTTATCTACTTCAACACCACCTTCCTCAAGATTCTAGATTCCCATGCTCCAATACGGTCCATTAGAACTAAAACCAAAACCGCACCATGGCTCTCTAAGGAAACAAAATCCAAAATCCTATCTAGAAACAAGATGTGGGTCACATGGCGTACCTCTAAAGACCCACACTCCCACCAAACCTTCCGGCAACTTAGAAATGAAACTAAAAGAATGATCTTAAATGATAAAAAAACTTCTTCCTCCACCTCCAACACAAACACCTTAATAATCCACAAAAATTCTGGGCAGGCTTAAACAAGCTCCTGCACCCAGGCCAGGCAACCACCCCACTCCAACAACTTGCAAACAACAGTGCCCTGCAAACATTGGTAACACATTCAATAGTTTCTTCACAGAAACTATACAATCCTGGCCACACAATTCAAACAAACAACCAGCCCACTCCACTACCCATGCCAGCAGAATACTACAACTACATCAGATCATCTATTTACCTTCGATCCAGTACCCATATCCTTTATAACATCTCTTCTTAAACTAAAACCCACTAAGGTAGCAGCTGACCTTCTCCCAGCTGAGTTTCTGCAAAAAGCAGCTGAGGCCATTTCCTATCCGTCTCCATAATCATAAACCGTACCTTGTCAGAAGCCTTCATCCCTCCATATGGAAAATGTCCCACATTATTCCTCTCCATAAAGGTGGTAGCTCACTAGAGCTAACCAACTACAGACCTATAGCTATACTCTCACCCTGGCCAAAATTATGGAAAAGTGTGTCCACAAACAACTGATGGAACACCTCACCAAAAATAAAATTCTAGCTAACTCCCAACATGGCTTCAGGCCAAATCACAGTACCACATCAGCCCTACTATCCTTTTCTAATACCATCAATAACTTCAGAAACAATAATAAACTATCATCTGCTCTTTTCTTAGACCTCTCCAAGGCCTTTGATATGGTGAACCACATTCAACTCCTCCATACATTAAAAAAACTATCACTCAGCAATTCCACTCTGAAATGGTTCCAATCCTACCTGTCCAATAGGCAACAGGCTGTTCTATGGCAGGACAAATTATCTACATGCCTACCTGTTACACTTGGAGTTCCCCAAGGATCTATTCTTGGCCCTCTTCTCTTCACCATCTTTGTTAATGACCTGCCCACAATCACCCCCATGCCACATGCATTCAATATGCAGATGATTCGACTATCATCAGCACTGCCTCCAACCTGGCAGACCTCACTGCTTCAACCCAAGACACCTTCAACCTAATAGAAAAATGGTTCTCAAGTCGACAACTAGTTCTCAACCCCAACAAAACAAAACTACTTACTTTCTCACCCACTAACAAGACTCTTCCCCACCTTCTCTATTACATCCTCCAATGGAATCACTATATCACCAGAAGCTCACACAAAGCTATTAGGTGTTACCATTGATAACTCCCTTAAATTTGACACCCATTTCAATCTTACCATCAAAACCGTCAATAAAAAGCTTGGCTCTCTCTATAAAGTAAAACACTTTCTCACTCCTCATGCTAAAATTACAATTGCCAGCACACACCTACTATCAACTCTTTTCTATGCATCCCCCCTCTTTACAAACCTAAACAAGACAACCCTTAACAGACTTGCTTCTTGTTACAATCACATAGCTAGATTTGCCACAAATTCCACCTTTAGAATGCACCACTGCACTAACTTGAAGCAACTAGGGTGGTTAGAGTTTTCCAGCCAACTCCATTTCAACCAACTCAAAATGGCTCACCAGATACTGTATCACCCAGAGAAAACACCAGCTCTGAAAAACATCATTCACCCCTATATTAACCTGCAATCTTTACGCTCCTCCAATAAAATCTTAGCTCAAACTACCATAGCCAATAATTCTGCTGGGGATTCTCTATTCTCAAACTTTGTAGGTAAAATGTGGAACTCCCTACCGACCATGCTCACCTCAGAACCCTCACTCCTACAATTCAAAAAAAAGCTTAAACCCCATCTCAATACTCTCTGGCAATGTCCCTGTTCCAAACCTGATTAACCACTATCATTTACCCTTCTCTTACCTCACTATCCTTAACCGCTTTTTAACAAGGCGCCTTGCCTTTGTAACTGACCTATGTTTTTTTTTATATGCTGCTGTTGTTTTTTTTTTTTTTTGTTTTTTTTTACCAAGATGTGATGTATCTTTATATTGTATTTAGAACTCAACTATCTTCCTTTTTTTTGCATTAACAATGTTCATATGTCTGTTATGTACTTGGAGCTTTTCTCCCCGGGCCTCTGCTGAAAATGGACATGTATCCAGTCGGACTCTCCCGGTTAACAAATGTAAAATAAAAATAAAAATAAAATAAATAAATAAGTTTTGAAGTGTGATTTTAGTAAGGATTTAAAGTGGGTGCAAGAAGTTACAGAGGTAATTGAGGATGGGAGGGAGTTCCAGAGTTTGGCTATAGTGCAGGAGACTAAAGCTTCTCCAGCAGAGTTAATGGCTCTTGTGACCTGTAGGAGGTTTTTGTGGCTGGATCTTAGTGGTCTCGTGGTTATGTAGGGTTGGAGTAGATTCTGGAGGGATGGGACTTTTAGTGGTTGGTTTATTAGTTTGTGGGTGAGTGCGAGTTAGTACCATTGAAGGAGGTGGGGGAGCTCTAGCCAGCCCAGTTCTGCTAGTGAGAGACAGTGGTGAGTACAGTAGGAAGCCCCTGTGGCGAATTTGGTGATTTTGTTGTAGCAGGTTTCGAGCTTATTTAGATCACATTGTCTAAGGTTAGTAAATACTGGAGAGGCATAGAGTAGGGTAGAGATAAGATGAGAATTTGCTACTGAAATTTTAGCTGCTTTGGTAAGTAGTTGCTGATTTCTATACAATGCTCCTAGTTTTTCGTGCACTTTTTTAATGGTCATGGAAATGTGAATGTCAAATTTCAGTTTATTGTCTATTTCTACTCCTAGTAATTTGGTGTGTTCTGTAGGATGGATGGTGGTGTTGTCTTTTGCTGTGATGTTAAAGTAAGAGCTGTCTAGGGTAAGTTTGGTGGGTTGGAAGATTAGTAATTTTGTTTTGTTTGGGTTGAGTATTAGTTGGGCATCGGATAACCAAGTTTCAATAGAAGAAAATGCTTCCTGTGTGACTTTTTGCAGGTCTGGGAGGGAGTGGGCTGCGCAGGTGATGGTTGAGTCATCTGCGTATTGTACGAGTGTACCATGTGTTGTTGCTGAGGCTAGATTATTGGTGAAAATAGAGAAGAGTAGGGGTCCCAGGATGGACCCTTGGGGAACTCCTATGGAGACTGTTAGTTTGGGGGATAGGTTGTCCTGCCAAACAACTGCTTGTTGGCAGTCAGATAGGTAACTCTGAAACCATTTGATGACTGGTTGAGAGAAGGATAGGTTATTGAGAAGAGAGATGAGTTGTTTGTGTGGGACCATGTCAAAAGCTTTAGAGACGTCTAGGAAGGTAGATGAGAAGAGATAACCTGCATTTTTATTTTGTAGGATGGTGTTAGAGAAAGAGAGTAAGGCGGTGGTGGTGCTATGGTTAGGTCGGAAACCATGTTGTGTGTTGGAGAGGAGGTTGTTAGCAAGGATGTGATCTGTGACTTGAGAATGAATGCATTTCTCTAGTATTTTGGAGAGTGGCACGAGAATAGCTATGGGGTGGTAATTGGTTAGATCTGTGGAGGGGCCTCCTTTGTGTAGGGGAATTATGTGCAAAACTTTCCATAGTGTAGGAACATTACTTTCTGACAGAGATCTGTTAATAAGAGTGATACAGGGTTGGCTACAGCGTCAGCTGCAAGTTGAATGTATTCACCTGGGAGGTTGTCTAATCTGGTGGTTTTAAGTTTAGTTAGTAGTTGTTTTATTTTGGGGGTAGGAACAGGTGAGAAAGAGAAGCTAGTTGGGAGATTGTTAGTTCTAGTTGATGGTGTGGGTTTATGGGAGGGGGTTGTGTTGTCTAGCTAGTGATAGTACGGTTTGTGTGAAGTGATTGTTGAAAGAGGTAGCAATATTTTTGGAGGAGTGAGTTAAGTTAGGAGTGGGTGTACTTACTTTACCTGGGTGGAGGATGGAGTTTATTGAGGACCAGAATTGTTTGGGGTTATGATGGGAGGAGGTAAGGGAAGACTGGTAGTATTGGATTTTGTCCTGTTTTATAAGCTTTTTGGTTCTATTGTGTAGTTCTAGGAATTTTTGCCTAGTAGAGGGGGTTTCGGTTTTGCGCCGGTTGTCCCATGCTTTATCCCTGTTTTTCATTTCAGACTTCATGTTTTTTTGTAGCCATGGGGATTGTTGGGCTCTAGTTTGGGAACGTCTTATAGGGGCATGGTAATTAAGGATGCTTAGGAATGTTTTATTAAAGTAGTTAACTGCGTCATCTAGTTTGAGGTATTTTAGAGGTTGCCAGTTACAGTCTTTTAAGGATGAGCTGAATGAGAGAAGGTTGAAGTTAGTTTTTTTGCGTATTTGACGGTAGATGATGGGTTTTGCTTTATAAAGGTGTTTTGTTAGTAAGAAGGTTGGGGAGTGATCACTGAGGCTGTCAGATAAGCAGCCTGCTATATATGACTGGGTGCTCTTATTGACTAGTATCCAATCAAGGGTAGTGTGTTTGTTGGAGTTACTTATCCTAGTAGGTGACTGGACTAGCTGGGTGAAGCCATGAAGATTTATATGATGGGTTGGGTGGTTGCTAGAGCAGGATTGCCAGTCAGTGTTGAAGTCTCCAAGAATTAAAGTTTCTTGGGGTAGGTGGTGGGTAGTCCAGCTGAGGAGGTTTTCAAGTGGAGGGATATTGCGGCCAGGTGGGAAATAGCAACCTATTATGTTTAGGGTTTTATTTTGGTTTATTTTAAGGTTGGCATATATTATTTCTTCCTTACCTATTTGGGGAGCTGCTAACTTTAAGATATGGATGCCTAGATGCTGCTTAAATATTATAGCTATACCACCTCCTTTTTTGTTTAGTCGGTCTACTCTTAGTATATTGTAACCAGCAGGGAGGATTTGCTCATTAGTAATGTGTGGTTTTAACCATGTTTCTGTAAGGATCACTACATCAGGGGAGTAGAAGTCTATGGTGGCATGGAATTCACCTTGTTGCATATACTTATAATATTTAGGCTTATCAGAAGGAGGTTGGTTGTCTTTCTATTGGCTGTGATTTGGGAGATGTGATTTGTAGTCTGATTATGAGGGGAGGGGTTGGAGATAGAGGGACCAGGATTAGGATGGATGTCTTCACTGAGTGCTAGGATTGATATGGATGAGATTATTAGTTTTATCAATTTCTGTATATGCTTGCTTATAAGGGAAGTTTTTTTATTGTGTTCTGTGGGCAATAGGTATGGTGGTAGGGTTATGTTAGGTTGAGGGGTTGTTTTTAGTTTAGGTATTGTGGTCTGTAGTCTATATAGAGGGTGTATTGGGAAGGTTGTTGACCTGATGAGAGAGTAGTAGAGTAGAGGTGGGATATGAGTGGCGGCGTGTGTGGTGGTACAGTGGTAGTGGTTGAGTGCAGGAATGGTGGAGGTTTGGTAAGATGTGATGTATGCAAGGAGTGTAGGGTAGCAGCAATCTCCAGCAAGTACTGGCTGTGCGGTACCTGTGTCAGCAATTGCCTGGACTCTGCAAGCGCATGGCCTATGGGTTAGGGTAAAGAGTTGTGACAGTTATACCACAGGAAACATCACCCAGGCCTCTCTACAGGTAGTGTATGCATAACAGAAGAGGAATCCAACAGTCATGCGTTGCAATGTGTACTGGTGTACCATGACCATGTTGGAAACCTCAGACAGTATCATGTAAGATACAGGTGCTGCACAACCAATGCCTCACCCCAACTCAGGCCCACCATCCACATCTGTACTGTATATTTGCCAGTCATTAGCTGGGACTAGGCTGTTACACATGGTGTTTAGTGTTTGGGACACTGCAAACTGACACATGTGTAGGCCATAGTTGTCAAGCATCTGCAAAAAGGATGAAGGTGGGGAGGGTGTGTCATCATGACACACCAATGCACTGCAGCAGGGATCCTAAGGATGCTATGAATGGCAATATCTGCACACAGTCAGGTTAAGGAACTGTGGCAGACATAATCCCAACTCCACAGCAATAGTGATGGCAGTGTGTGAACTCCAAGGGATGTACACATGAGTAGACCTTGCAATCATGCAGAGATGGGGGACATGTGTAGGGCAGACTGACCATATACTGGCAAATGCAGATGGCCCATGCTAGTATACCCCTGCCAGGAATAGTGACTGCTGTAGTACACATAACAATAGGTACAACAAACCATCATGGTAAGTGCGTACACACATATCCACCCACGGAGTGTATGCATCGCAGTCAGCATCTGCACACCTAACACATTTTTTAGATGCTGTATGTGAATGTACAGGACATATGTCACATATCAGGCCCATGTAATGTTAATATATGCGGTGATGTGGTCCCATGGTATATCAAGGAAGAGTTCGTCATATCAATAAGGGTGTGTACACTCCCCATAGCCACGGTAACGTTTGATGGTTGTCAGTGTAATAGTATCGTATTGGTCATACATGCACCACTGATGTTGAGATCAGTAAACCAGACATCAGGCATTCACAAATGACATCTGTCCACATATCATCCCAGGTATATGTCACACAAGCACATAGGGGCTGTGAGCATTAAAGCAGACATAACTGACACAGTAATACACATTCAGCAATGGTTTGTACACCTGTGAGGTATGGTGCACAATACATGGCAGGGTGCAGAACAGGTGCACAGCAATACTATGTACATGGGTGAGGTGTTTTCCAGGGGAAGGGGCATCACCTACTAACACAGACCATGCATCACACACATGCATAATGTTGCTAGCATGGATTGACTATAGCTGCACTGCATGCTGTTGAGTACCATATGTTATGCATGTTGACAGATGGGTAATGGAAGGACTGTGTGTACTATCTTTATGCAACCTCACCTGTAAGTGTGTGTGTGTTTGTGTGTGTGTGTGTGTGTGTGTGTGTGTGTGTGTGTGTGTGTGTGTGTGTGTGTGTGTGAGGGGGGATTATTTTTTCTGTAAGTGCAATCTGGTGGAGGTGAGGGGGGGTTGATGCATGTAGGATGTGTGTGGACATGTGTGTGTGTTTGTGTGGGTGTCCATGTATGCACATGTGTGATTGTGGGGTTGTTCATATGGCAGTACTTCCCTTTGGAATCGTGCAGTACATGGACATGGACTAACACACGAGACACCAGGAATACTTATCTGATATCTAATCACAGGACAGCTGATAATTTGATAAGGTCTGTAGCATGGAACATGCATTGGGAGGGAAATTAGACTCCAGGTCTACCTTTAATATTGCAATCAACAGAAAGGTGAATGACTACCCATGTATGCAGCATTATAGATGCATTAGGGAATTACTAGACAACACCAGGGAGTGTATCCATATATTGCTGTTGTCCACATGATAAGTTGATTGAGCAGCAGATCTGGCATGTACTGAGCAATAGTTATGTATTACACTCCAGTGCATGACATTATGAAGTGAACGTAGTAGCCCTTATCATATGGAGATCATGCTCATGATGTCCAGACATACACAGGGTGAACACTGGATGACAGCAGTGAGGCCATGTGAAACCTATTCCACTCAAGTCAAGGAGGTAATGGAGTAACAGGTCTTGTGTTGTGATCAGTCATTTAGGCATTTAGAGGCATGATACGTTAATGAGTGGTATTAATGAGTGTATGTTACCAAGTGTGATGCAGGATGGGGAACATACGTGGATAAATGTGGGACTGTCTGTAAACTCAGGGAAAGGTAGCTATTATGGTGGAATTTCAGGGTCTGTGTGTGTGTGTGTGTGTGTGTGTACTGTTATCAGTGCCATACAGGTCTTAATGTGCATTTCTTGTTTTCCCCCTCAGATGGCGAGGTGGGTTAGGGTCCCTCCTGCATGAAATCTGATGTTGGTGTCCATACAGACACCGAAGATGATGATAGGACTGCTGAGGCACAGTTGGGGTTGTCAGAGGCCAAAAATGTGCCATTGTTTGACATCCCCCATTAGCCACCCCAACCCAGCACACAGTTACAGTGCCTATACATACCCCATCACCAGTGGCCATAGCAGAGGGACAGTTGGCAGTTGGTGGCAGAGTGCACAAGAGAGTGTGGTATCCATGCCTACTGTGACTGGTCACATCAGACATAGCTGGATGTCCGGCAGGGCACCACATAGGCAGATGTACTGGGTGCTCGTGGTAGAGACACTGGTCATCATGCCCCTGGCAAAAGTGCCACAACTGGTATCACCAGAAGCGTGTTTCAGACTGTCATGGGGATGCAGGCACGTATGGAACTGTACACCAGACAGGGCCTGAGGCTGCAGAGGGCTGCTTTCTGATCTGTAAGTGACAACTTCCATGAACTTGCAGGTGCCCTCTGTGATCATACTGGGTCATGGATAGATGGTTGGGTGAGATGGTGGGCCTCATCGACCGTGGTTTGTCCGTGCTCGAACATGTGGTGGGAGTGGGGCAACGAGTGATGTGTGTGGCTGTCATTGCACACACCACACAGTGTTTAGGGTGAGGTGTGTTCCAGGTTACATGTTACATGCAGAACATCCCCAGACATGTGCAGTATGGTAATGGGGATGTAATGGCTGTATATGGACAATACATAGTGTGACATACCATCATATACACATTAACAGACACATAACAGGCAGACTCACATCTGAGAGACCTCGGCATATCAGTACTAAAAAACCTGTCAGTGTATCCAATGTGTTACAGGTAGGCTGCACACAGCACATGCATAACTGGGCTGGAGTGTGGTATTAGTTAACCTGTATGGTTGATGGTGACAGTGGTCACTATACAGTGGTACATAGGACATGTACTGGGGGTACCATGGTGTAATGACAGTGTACATAGCACCCATACCACACAGTGGATATTGTACACACTGGAACCCATGATGACAATCTGACATACCCACCATCACACATTGCCCATGACTGTGATACAACCCATTGTCCATCCCAACAGTGGTACTACAGGGATATGCATGTAATGCACATGCCACAGGTATAGTAGGGTGATGTATTCTCATGCCTCACCTATGGGCAGCAACATCACTATCCATAATACTGTGTGGCAATGTGTATTGTAATAGGAGTATGTGGCCTGGGAATGCTGTACCCTGCAGATATACAGGCATGCACACATACATACACTTGCCAGAACTCAATGGGTATCTCATGCCTATCAACCCATTTGTACAACACTGTTGTGCTGGTACTTTAAGGCTCATGTAGCCATTAGGGAGAGGAGTGTAACAGGGTACATGCAATGTCTGATACAGCAGCGGCCACATCTTACTATGGCAATGAGTGTTGCTGTGGGTGTGAAGGCCCTCATGGTATTCCCAACTACAGGTGTACTAACACACAGACACTGATATCTTCAGTAATGCACACATACACATTTGTCAGTACTAAGGTGCATCGCTGCCAGTCATCATAGGTGTGTACCTGGCTATTGTTCATGAAGAAATGGGAAGTGTAGGGGATGTGTGTACACTGGTATCATGCCACCTACCATGTGCCAGCAGGCAATCTATTGACAGACACCACTGTGGTGAACCTCAGGGAGATAGTGACATGCATCAGCCAATCCTCTGGGTGCCTCCTGCAAATGACCACTGAGGTGATCCAGTTGACATGTATGCAACATGTATTACAACACATGGTTAGTGTCTGTGATGGAGACCTGTACCCAAGCATGTTCTGTTGACTGTGATAGTGTAGTGGAGGTACCCATGGCATGTGGTGCGTACAGGGTGTTGTGTCCTATCTATGCCAGTTATAACACAGCTGGGCAGACATATCAGTGTCAGTCAAGCATAGGTTGCCTGTACGTATCCAAGCTGTATACCTGCCATCTGTACATCTGTACAGGGACTGACAGACATCATCTTGGCAACTAGCTATGCAGTGGAATGAATGTGTCGACAGATAGACATCTGACAACAATATGTATGCAATTACTACATGTTGGAAGCCCTCACTGACATGTGCTGTACAGACAGTAGCCTACAGTTACTTTCCACATGTCAGATCATTATCCAGTAGGGGATATATACTGTGACACAGCTCACCAGGAACACGATAGTGAGGCCTCAGAGTCCAGCTATGCCTGCAGGGGTGCTTGTTGACAGTACTAAATTTAACAATCTACTCTTGCCTGGGAAAGCACTGTCAACAGTAGTAGCACCATGATACACTACATTCCAGTGCGGCGGCACATTACCTGGGTTACTACCCTTGTATGTAACACATTCACATGGATAAGAGTGATGCACAGGTCTTATATACTTAAGTGTCCCAGACATGACACTCACACCCCTAGCTACTGTAATGATGGTACATAGATGCATGTATTGTACATGGCATTACATACACTTATTACAGATGTCATTACCCTGCAATGTTATCAGCAGCTATGAGCACTGGTTACCAGGGCTGAGCCATGCTTTGCAGGGGTCAGCATTGCTGCAATATAACAGCTGAGCAAATTTGTGCACTGGTAAGTGAAGCCTACACAGTGTAAGCGTCCTTACATTTAACCATACATAAGCACCGCTTAGCTTCACGCAAACCCATGCAAACATGCGTAAAGCTGCTCAAAACTGCCTTAACCACTCTGTAACCAACAGCCCTTGTTCTGCCCAGCAAGAAAAAAACAGCTCTTGCAGTTCTTGAACCCAGGACCCTGTACACTATGGACACAACAGTTAACCATTACACCACGACAGTTGTGAAAACAATTGTTGTTTTACCAATATATCTGTCAGTACACATATTGAATAGTATTGAACAATTGCTGTGACTTCCACAATTGTGTAGTACTTGTTAGTGATATTACTGTTGCATCACATATGTTGTTATATCTAAATATACACATATCAGATACATATGGTGTGATACATCTGAGAAGGTATACACAACCATAATGTTTATACCTGACAAGGATATGGATATATACATATACATATGTAGATATATGTCTACATGTACATACACATATATATTCATATATATGTATTTCTACACATCTGTATAGTGCATCATATATATGGCCATTTATAGATCTCTCTGAATATATATATATATATATATATATATATATATATATATATATATATATATATATATGTATGCACATCCTATATGTACAGATATACCTATTTATGTTGTAAATATATATAGATATCCATAACTATATGTGCATATATATCTATATATCTGTATATGTGTAGACATATATAGCTGTGTATATGTATATATTTCAGTTTGTATATGTGCATATATATATATATATATATATATATATATATATATATATAGATATAGGGATATATATATATATATATATATATATATATATATATATATATATAGAGAGAGAGAGAGAGAGATAGATATAGATATATTATATGTTTACCATATGTCCAGAACATGGAGTGGAGTCCTACCTCAGCACCAACAGTCCCATCCTCTCAGTGCAAGGGAATGGCATGTATGTATTGCAGGTAT
Source organism: Protopterus annectens (assembly GCF_019279795.1). Classification (NCBI taxonomy): domain Eukaryota; kingdom Metazoa; phylum Chordata; order Ceratodontiformes; family Protopteridae; genus Protopterus; species Protopterus annectens. The sequence goes on along the minus strand of NC_056744.1, from coordinate 1,289,591,299 downwards.
ATATGTAGACTGTTGCTATTGTAACACGGGTTGTCTTAACAGACATGTTGTATGTGGGAGGTCACATTTGCTTTTGACATGTACACCATTGGATACTGACAGACATCCTAAGGACATCCTAGTACAGTACCACTGCTATCACAGTAATGATCCTGTGGACTACAGCATAGATATGACCAATATATGTGGACAGTCTGGCACTCTCTGGTCAGTACAGAGGTCTACACAGATCCCCTTCATGCGAGACATGGGGCCCATGCCTGACAATGTGGATGTTAACAGACATGTACATGGGTATATCACATAAATACTGGACTACATATGCCCACACAGTTTATGCATTCACACACGCCAGTCTGTCCTGACACATAATACCTGGTGGTGCAGAGGTCACATGGCCACATACTACCCAGTAGTTAGTGACATACATATGTACAGAATCCCACTGCTTTGTCAGAAATACACAACAGCTATGATGGCCTGGCTGCAGTATGTCTTGCAAATATCTGGACATAGCACACTGAGTAATTACACTAAGCTGCTAGGCATGTAACAAAGCACTGTGCAAACTACAGGCAGACTGCCCCAACACTGGACTACATTTTATATGGGGTAATACACATATACCTGCAAATATAGCAGGCTCTACATACATGTCACAGCACAGAGTACCAGACACCTGTGAGAAAGTGCATACCCACAACCAATGTGAACACAGCCACAGCCACATATGGTACACAAGCTTAATACAACATTATATGGACTGTCTGATAAACACCATCCTCATATATGCCACTCACACACTTACCATACATAAACTGGGTCATGACACAGTGTGGTCCGATGCCTGTCTGTGGTATGGGACATGTGTGTGTTTGGCACTACAGACATGAGCCAATAGGGTACCATACACTGGAGCAGCATGTAAAATCAGATAGAAAAGGACCAAGAACAATGGCATCTACCACAGTCTGTGCACAGGCCAAGGTACGTATGCCCAATAAACATACTGTTGACAATCACCATAAGTACACAAACCCCAGTACTGTACACACAACTGCAGAATGCCCAGGTTATGTCCTCAGAAATAACCCCTACTATACATAACATGTCTAGCAGTCTGATATCTGACTGGGTTGTTATCAGGTATGATGTCAATATATAATGGTGTACAGAACATATGCACCTCTTACTGCATGACATATGTACAAAGGTTGACAGACTTGTGGCTGGAGCCACAAACACTGGGCCAATATTGGCATGTTGCTGTGATACCCTCATATATTTACTGTTGTAACAGGGTCTGTTGTGACATATGTCCTATGAGGGATATGAAGTCAGTAACTCTCATAGCTGTTACCATGTACTGGCTGCAATCCGCAGATTATGCTTCTTCAGTTCTAAGATAGGTGATCTGTGAGTAACACAAGAAACATAAGACTCCAAACACTGCCCAGTCTGCAGTTAACCTTACAGGTGGGAGTTTCCTCAAACACATAACACTGTTATAACAGATATTAAATCATGCAGACCAGCAATATCCACACACACCCTGTTAAACCAGCATTACTCCAAATTCAGAAGAGCACCACTTACATTCTGTAGTCATGTCTGGCACATCCCCCTCCTGTTTGTTGGCCAACATGGTGTATGTTGTTACAAGTAAATCTCCATACCATCTGTGATGCTGTTTGCCAAACACCAACATGAGGCCCTGCTCACAGTGAATGAAAAGGCCCAACACCCACATGATGTTCCTAGATAGTGGAGTGTGTTTCCATGCAATTGGCTGTGGGAATGTTACCACAGCTGTTCCACATGCAATCAGCTAGAGGGAAACTGCAATTCATGCAGAGGGCATCAGCTGATCATAAGCATCACTTGCAAAACACAAGCTGCTGCCTAAGCAAAGCAGGTGTACTTCTCCACATCCACCAGAGAGGGGGTGAGAGAGATAGGCAGAGACAAAGTAAGTCAGAGAGGGGGTGGGAGAGTAAAACCTAAACATGTTTGTGTCACACCCTTACTAGTGCAGGGTTTCAAACCTCTGACTGACTATGTATCATGAGCACATGTCTATACAGTTATTGCATGCGCCACATAGCTTACATGTTGGGGAGCTGTCCAAAGGTATATCTGATGGTGAGTGACATCCACAACAGTGATATAGGAGTGATAAGGTAGGTGTAGTACACGTGCCTGTCCACATGAACAGGTGTCAGCGTCAACACAGCCACACTCTCTCAGGGACTCACACACATTAATACAGTTGGCAGGGTCAGGAATAGACTTCCTAACTAGCTAGTGTGCCACAATACAGTAATACGCAGGTATCACATGCACCACGGTGGTTATCCAGATTATACATGGGCAAAGGGTATGTGAAGGTGCCTGACATCAGACGGCATCCTTCAATAGGCCAATGGGAGTTGTAGTGAGTGTGAATGGGGTCAAAAACATTATACTCCACACACACAGACACAAGGTGCCAGTACTGACATGCATGGGTGCATTGCTTCAAAGGTGTGTAGTAGTTGACTGTGCTAGAAGGCTGTACAAGGCTAGGTGAATGGTATACCTTGGCATCAGGCCACATGACAATGGTCTGCAGTGTGGCTCAGGGGTGTAGTGTCTGGAATGGCCCACACAGGTGGATATTGTATTCACCATCCAGTCATCTGGGTACTATTGTGTGAAAAGTGCTGTGCAATGCTTGCCATGTATGTGTTTTATAGTCCATGACATGGATGGTGTCTGGGATGTGCACACATCCCACATGCATGTTCTGTGACATGTGGAACTGTACCTGGGGTGTCTGGGCCATGTTGTGTACACATATTGTTATCATCAGATGTGCCAGTCTTGTCCTCATGTGGTGGGAACTGGCAATGGACACCAGGTTGACCCTGCACCTACATTGACAGCATGCTACAGGTATTCCCTGGTGTCAATGGCAACTGTCCATACAGGGCATGTGTTTAAGGCATGGTATGTCCTTTGTGGGTCACATTTGATGGCACTACAGTTGTTGAAGGCATCCAGTGGGAAGCATAGTGAAGGTGCACTGTCTGCAATTATGTGCCTATTGTAGTGATGGGATAGGGTGCCATGCCCTCTGTAGTCCACTGCAATCACACCATGGTTATTATCTGTGGGCAATATGCAGGGTACTAACAACAAAGTGGTTGTTGGATAGGCGAGTGTGTTTGTGTATGAGACATGGGTTGAGAGTGTTCTCTGGGTAATACAAGGGTTTCCTAATTTGTTCGCCAGGCCTTGATGTCACATATAGGGGTATGGATTGGCAACCCCAGCCTTTCTGCTGTTTAACGTCTGTTATCCTTGTAAGGTGAACATTGTGACATATAATAGGCTCATCATATAAGAAAGTTGCAAAACCTGCTCCACAATAAGTCCAGTACAGCCACATCCACACAGGATACAAATGACAAACACAGACACACACATACACACACACACACACACACACACACACACACACACACACACACACACACACACACACACACACACACCAAGTCTCACAGTTGCCATGTCTGGGATTGGAACTCTTACCTAATTAGTACATCACACTACAGCATTACACAGTTATAGCACACACCACAGACATTACTGGGCTACTCCTTCCCCAAAGGTGTATTTCAAGGTGAATGACATCAGCAGGCTTGCCAAAGAAGGGCAATGGAGGTTGTATTGACTGTGAATGGCCTCAAATGCATTGCTGCCTACACAGACAAAGAAACACACAAGCATCCACACTTGCCATGTCTGGGAATAGAACTCTTACCTAAGTAGTTTATCACACTACAGCATTACGCTGTTATAGGACACACCATGGAAATTACTGGACTACCCCTTCCCCAAATGTGTATTTCAAAGTGAATGACATCAGCAGGCTTGCCAAAGTAGAGCAATAGAGGTTGCATTGACTGTGAATGGCCTCAAAAGCATTGCTACCTACACAGGCAAATAAACACACACACAAATATCCACACTTGCCATGTCTTGGAATAGAACCCCTACCAAACTAGTACATCACACTACAGCATTACACTGTTATAGGGCGCACAATGGAGATTACTGCACTACTCATTCCCCAAAGGTGTATTTCAAAATGAATGACATCAGCAGGCTTGCCAAAGTAGAGCAATGGAGGTCGTATTGACTGTGAATGGCCTCACAGTCAATACAACTGCATATTGAAAGAACGAAAGTGACAAAGTGCGAATGCTTAGATGAGCGAAAATGTCCCAAATCAAAGTTTTTTTTTTTTTAATGCAGTACAGTGAAGATCGGAATATTTGCCCTTTCTTCACTGTAGTGCAATCTCGGAGTTGGAATATATATTTAGTGGTGAGTGTGGGGGAGTGCAGCCCCCCACAATAACGTTTTCAATTTGCAGCATTTTCGCTCATCTGAGCGTTCGCACTTTGTTCCTTTCATTCTTTCAATATAGACCCACTCCCTACACAGACTAACAAACACACACAAACATCCACACTTCCCATGACTGGGAATAGAACCCCAATTGAACTAGTATATCACACTACAGCATTAGACAGTTATAAGATGCACCACAGAGATTGCTGGACTACTCCTTCCCCAAAGGTGTATTTCAAAATGATGGACATCGGCAGGCTTGCCAAAGTAGGGCAATGGAGGTTGTATTGACTGTGAATGGTCTCAAAAGCATTGCTCCCTACACAGACAACCAAACACAGACACAAACATGCACACTTGCCATGTCTGGGAATAGAACCGCTACCGAACTAGTATATCACACTACAGAATCACACAGTTATAGTATGCACCATGGAGATTACTGGGCTACTCCTTCCCCAAGGGTGTATTTCAAAGTGAATGACATCAGCAGCCATGCCAAAGTAGGGCATTTGATATTTTAATGAGTGTGACTAGCCTAAAAAGCATTGATCCTTACACATACATACACACACAGTTGCCACATCTAGGATTAGAACTCCTACCTACCTAATCACACTACAGCATCACGCAGTTATTGGATGCACCACACAGATTACTGGGCTAATCCTTTCCCAGGGTGTATTTCAAAGTAAATGACATCAGCAGGCATGCCAAAGTAGGGCATTTGAAATTGTAGTGAGTGTGACTAGCCTAAAAAGCATTGATCCCTACACAGACAAACACACACACACACACACACACACACACACACACACACACACACACACACACACACACACACACACACATACATAAACACACACACACAGAGTTGCCACGTCTGGGATTAGAACTCCTGCCTAACTAGTTTATCACACTACAGCATTACACAGTTATAGGACACACCACAGAGATTACTGGGCTGCTCCTTCTCCAAAGGTGTATTTCAAAGTGAATGACATCAGCAGGCTTGCCATAGTAGGGCAATGGGGAGGGCAGTGTATGTGCATGGGCCATATCCCATTCATCCAGAGGCAGACACACCACACTCAGGCACACAAAGGTTTATATTCCACAGGTACGTGTATCAACTGTTAGATGACTACTGTCTTGCACAGTCATGTTGCACAGTTAGCAGTAGCACCACAGAGTCTATAATGCTGAGGGATTCCAGAGGCAAATGTCTACAGTGAGTGACATTTACACATTATGTGGTTGTAGCCATATGGCTGTTTGCTGGGTGGGACAGGCCTCATGATGGAAGGCTCTTTGTCACTGTCACTCTCTTCCACACATCTATGTATGTGTATGATTGGCATATTATAGCGCGTTGTTCTTGGATATATGTGTGTATTCCTATCCAATGTGTGTGCAAAGCATGACTGGTGCATACTGAGGAGTGTATGCACTAACATCTGAAACTGTCAGATATGTATGGTCCACTGCTGTTGCCAGACATGGGCTTCATTTCTTTAAGTTTGTGAGCATGCCCAGTATGACCTTTCAGTATTTTGTTGTTTGACATTGCCTTCATTTCTCTGTGTGTGGGAGCATGCCCAGTATGACCTTCGGTATTGAATGTGTGAATCCATTCCAGGTAGATTGTACTCCAGTGCAGACTTGTGTGTTCTGTACCTACAGCAAGCAAATTGTTTCTGCCAGATATCTGTAGATCAGTTGACAATATGGGGTAAAAATGTGCAAAAGATAGTGGGTTACTGTAGGTAATTGTGTCTGTGCTGCTTCTGCTACATGGTCCTGGTGTTAGCAGAGATATTCAGACATGTGTACCGTTATACACTGTGATGTTTTATGTCATCAAGTACTGTCAGGTAGACATATTTGCTTGCAGTGATGTCCTGGGGAACACAGGGTGAATGCAGCTGTGTCCAGTATCGTGGTCAAACGCCTACATATTCTTGCAAACTCATGCCATTCTGGAGGGGGAGCTGCAGACACTTGCTGCTGGGTCTGTGTAACTGGTTCAGTACCTTTGTACAGTGGTGGCAGGGGATCCCATACTTGTACATCCATCAACGTGACAGTATGGCCTTATCTTGCTGTGTCAATACCTCACAGCTGTACAGATTCACACAGGTTACCCAGAGGCAGAGGTCATAAGTCAGGACATTACCCCTAAACATTGTGGTTTATGAGCAGGTTTGTAGCCACCCATTCTTGTGTTTACAGCCAGGGATAGTATGTGCACAAGGCTGTGTTTTGGACCTCAAACACTCCATGCTGCCCATGCTCCCACCCCCTCTCTATTATTCTATCCTCTTCCATACATTATGTGAACATTCTCTGATACTTTCCCTATAGTAATCACCTCATCACAGCAGTATATCGGTGTTAGTCCAGAGTTCATGCAGTAGGACATGGTGGACATGTTACTGTGGATTGTCCACATGGCCTTGCATATGGGTTCTGTGGACTGTGTTATGTTGTTATTTGGGTGTCCATGACATAACATACATTGGCAGTACAGGTGAGACACAGGCCTTTGGCAGAGGACTGTAGGCCATTTGGTAGTGATGCAGGCCAGCTGTAGCAGACTGTTGCATTCTGTCAGTCCTAGAGTCCCAGATTGCAATACACTATATTACCCTGGGATGACAGGGTAGGTGTGCTAAATGTTCATGCCAATACTTTCTGTCAGTATTGATCCAGTGGTGTGGATGCTGGCAGGGTGCTGCTTACAGCTAGGGACACACCTACATGGGACACCTGCTCTGCATGCTGCATTCTTTCGCTATTGCCATACACAGGTGGGGGTCATATTTATTTTATTTATTTATTTATTTTATTTTACATTTGTTAACCAGGAAAGTCCGACTGGATACAGGTCCATTTTCAGCGGAGGCCCAGGGAGAAAATCTCCAAATGTACAAAAACAAGTGTAAATACAGTGAAATTATTACAGTGAGTTATCACAAAACTGAGATTTGTTTAATGATATGTACACACACGTGTACCTACATGTTTTTCCTCACATACACACAGCAAAGGTTGGAAACAAGTAGCTGAGAAAGAAATAGTTAAAGATTTCATCTGAAAAAAGAAAACACATATATTATGGTGGTTATCATACATGGTGTAGTGTTAACTTTAAATCTTTCCAGTAGGTGGGGGTATACACAGAATTTTAAATAGAGAGTCAGAGTTTTATTCTTGTAATGAGGTTCTCATTTATGAATTATGTTTGAGTGGGGGTTAGTCAGGGTTTGTACAGGGACAAAGACACTGCATTTTTAGGTATTTCCTAAGGGATTTTTTGAATTGGGATAAGGAGGGGTCAGTGGTGAGTTCAGCAGGAAATAGGTTCCAGTTTTTACTGGCAGAGTTGCAGAATAGTGATTCACCAGCTAAATTGTTGGTTTTAACAGTTTGCACTAGCAATTTTTTTGAAAGAGCGAAGGGATTTTAGGTTACTGTAGGGGGTAATAATATTTTTCAGTATGGGTGTACTGTCTGGTTGGTAGAGTATGTTGTGAACAACTATTAGTTGGTTATATTGCAGTTGATAGGGTAATTCAAGCCAGTCTAACAATTAAAGGTTAAGGCAGTGATGGGTTCTATAAGCTGATCCTGTGGCAAATCTGGCAATGTTATTGTAGCACCTAGTAAATTTATTGAGGTTTGATTTGCTTAGGTTTACGAAGATAGGTGAGGCATAAAGAAGGGTCAATAGCAGATGTATACAGGCAATAACAGTTGTAGCAGATGGGGTTAGGAATGGTTTAATTCTGTATAAAGAGCCTAATTTTTTATTAACTGTTTTAATAGTTTTGTCTATGCGAGCATCAAACTTGAGGTTGTTGTTGATGATCACTCCCAATAGTTTAGTACTAGGTTCTGGGGAAATTATGGTACCATTGTTAGATATTATGGTGAGAGGTTGTGAGGGGACCTTGTGAGTGGGGGAGAAGAGCAATAGTTTGGTTTTATTTGGGTTTAATAGTAGTTGGTGACCAGTGAGCCAGTTCTCTACTTTATTGAAAGTGATTTGGGACAAGGATTGTAAATCTGTGGGGGAGGTGGCAGAGCAGATTAGGGTTGAGTCATCTGCATACTGAATACAAGTTGCATCAGGGATGACTTTTTTCAGGTCATTAATGGATATGGAGAATAGGAGGAGACCTAATATAGATCCCTGTGGGACTGCAAGGGTGACTGGTAAAAGGTACGATAGGTTATTCTTCCATAGTACAGCTTGTTGTCTGTCACTTAGATAAGAATGAAACTAGGTAATTGCTAGGTTATCTATGGAGAGTGATTTTAATGTGTTTAAGAGTAGCTGGTGATTTACCATATCAAATGCCTTGGATAGGTTAAGGAAGAGGGCTGAGGAGAGCTTGTTGTTATTACGGTTTTGATTTATTGTATGGGAGAAGGACAGAAGGGCTGAGGTTGTGCTATGGCAAGGTCTAAATCCATGCTGGGAGGGGGCTAAGAGAAATTTTTGATTCAGATAGGCAAGAAATTGCTTGTGGATACATTTGTACATTATTTTAGCCAAGGGAGACAGAATGGCTATAGGCCTATAATTTGAAAGTTTAGTGGAATCTCCCCCTTTATGAAGAGGAACAATGTGGGAGATTTTCCAGATGTGGGGGATATAGGCTTCATGGATAGTTCTATTGATTAAAATTGATATGGGGTATGCTATTTCATTAGTGGCTTTTTGGAGATATTCTGCAGGTAGTAGGTCTGCTGACAGGGTGGTGGGTTTCAGTTTTCTAAGTAGGGACTTAATAAAATATGTTGGTACTGGATCAAGCTTAAAGGGGATCTTATTATCAGGTGTGGGGTTGGTGGTACTTGGGGTATAGGGAGATAGCTTACTGGCTAGGGATTGCACGGTTTCTGTAAAGAAAGTGTTAAAGGTGTTAGCAACAATTTTAGGAGGTTGTTGGAGGGTAGTTAAAGGGGTAGGGGTAGTCGATTGGCCTGGGTGGAGAAGTTTGTTTATGCCTGACCAGAATTTTTGTAGTTGATTTTGTACTCATTCCCAACAGCAGGGATAAGACCGGAGAGATATCTGTGGGTGGTGATTGGGTGAGCTGAGTGCATGTGTGTTATGGACACTACTTGCATCTGACTCACAGATATGCATGGGGCATTCCACTTATGCTGGCTTGTGGAGGGACATCAGCTGTTTCTCAATACATCATTCCTATGACCTTTGTGGTCTGCTAGTGTTTTGTCAGACGTCATTGGTAGTCCCTACTACAAGCCCAGATAGTGTGCTGCAAACCTGTATGTACAATTCCAAGGGTGTGTCCATTTGACAGTTACATATTATACACTGTCTGTCTGGGATACTTCCCCTGTGTACTACTCGTATATCTGGCCTGACAGTCATGCCATGTCCATCTTTCAGAAGGTGACACATATTACTTCCAAACATTTACAATGGCTTACTTGCTAGAATGTGTTATACTGGGAAGCATTGTGTTTGGCACTGCAGATGTGAGGACTTGGCCCTGTCATCAGCAGTACTGGGCAATGGCCACCAGGACAAACCTCACCATGCATACATACTGACCACTCTCACACAATATACAGCACACACCAACCTAACACACTCAGACCTGCATATTGTACACATGCTACAATCTATCCTGCTACCTTGGCCAGCTCAGGTAATCTGTGTTCCACTGTTATTAGGTTCCCTATTATAGGATCAAAGACACATTCTTTCAAATGCATCTTGATCGAACTTGAAAGCACAAAAAGGCAAAATACTGAAATGGAATATAAGCGAATTCATTCCCTGGGAAAGAAATCACTTGGCCGCCTTCGTTATTTTGTTATTTTCGTCACTGTAGTGCGATCTCAGAGTTGGTATATTTAAGTACGAAGGGTGTGGGGGGGTGACCCCCCCCCCCACCTTATCCAATTTTTTTTTTTTGGAACAGTGATTTTTTTCCCACTAGGAAAACAAATCGTTGTTCTAAGTGTTCGGGATTGTAAGCTTTCAGTTACATGGGGTTGATAAATCAGTGTTCACTTTTTTAAGCGTTCGCTGATTTAATATAGACCCTGTTATTATACCTACACATACATGTTACTGCATTTCTATATAGGATTGGGGTGGGCACACCTGTGTGTTACTATGTGTCTACATAGGACTTGGGGGAGCACACCTGACCGTTACTACATTTCTACATAGGATTGTGGGGGGCACACCTGTGTGTCACTGTGTCTACATAGGAATGGGGGGGGCACACCTGACTGTTACTACATTTCGACATAGGATTTGGGGGGGAACACCTGACTGTTACTACATTTCTACATAGGATTGGGGGGGCACACCTGTGTGTCACTATGTGTCTACAAAGGAATGGGGGGCACACCTGTTACTACTTTTCTACATAGGATTTGGGGGGGCACACCTGACTGTTACTACATTTCTACATAGAATTGGGGTGGGCATACCTGTGTGTTACTACATGTCTACATAGGAATGGGGGGCACACCTGACTGTTACAACATTTCTGCATAGGATTGGGGGGCACACCTGACACCTGTACACATTTGCTATGACTGTACTGGTATGTCAGGTACTCCATTTCATTCTGTATTCTAACTTATTATGCTGACTAGAGGCATATCAGTGTACTACAGGTTTTAGGTATGATTGACCTGTATATCAGTTCCTGGCTTCTTACCCTTCAGAGCTAACACCCCACTGCCTGAATTGTTATAGTCTGTCTGTGTAGGCCTGAGGGGGGAGGTTATCCATAGCTATCATTCAGAGGCCTTAGCAGAGCCTTTGTTTGTGTTTGTCTACACCTGTCCTACTGGCTGAGACTGTTGTTGGGTATGTGACCCTCCCTGACTGGCATGTGTGTGTCATATGGACACACATGTGGCCCAGCACATTTCCTGCAGTGGGTTTTGTCACCATGTGTAGTACTGACTACTATGGTGACACCAGTATTTGTTACAGATCTCATGCTGCCACTATAGGTGTCTACTACCTGCTGGCATCCCATTCAGCTACCTGATTCCCTTGCATGCTCACATCCATACCATAGCTACAAGTAACAACACATACTACTCCATTCAGCAACTGGTAGGAAGAGTGACTTACCTTGTGGCTGTGGCTGTGGCAGTATTGAGGATGGTGCTGGAGGGCTGCTTATCTCAGATGCACATAGTACACACCCTGTACATGGTTGAGCACAGGTAGTGTCATCTTTGGAATCCCTTTTACTGTATGTGCGAGTCAGAGAGAGGTGTCATTCCCTGGGTCCCTTCTGTGTCAGTGTATGTGCTATGCATTGCCTCTTTGCCAAGGCCAGGACATACTGGGCATGCCTCCTTCTGCCTACTGGGGCAGGCTCAGGTTGTTCCTCCTCCGAGTCACTCTGTGCCTGTGCAGGCCTTGGCAATGGTGGGGGGCTGTGTGGCCCTGCCCCATATTGTTCCTGCTGCAGCTGTTTCTGCAGGATCATTTTGTGTAGCATGGCACATGCGATGACAATTTGAGTACATGTAGCTGGTGAGTACTGCAAGGCTCTACCGGATGTGTCCAGGCACCGTAGCCATGACTTGAGCATCCCAAACACATGCTCTATTATAATTCTGGTCTGTGCATATACCTCATTATGGAGTTCTTGTTCGGGTGTGTGTGCATTTCTGATGAGTGTCATCAGCCATAGCTCCAGTGCATAACCAGCATCCTCCACTAGGTGACCATAAGGGATGTCCCCATTGGCAAATCTCTGGTACAGCTGCATCAGATGCCAGATGTGGGAGTCCTTCCAGGACAGCCAGCACACACATTAATTATAATGGCCTGGGCATTGCACACGACCTGGCAGTTGATGGAGGGGAAGCCCTTGTGGTTGACGTAGACCCTACCCTGCTCAACGGGTGGCACTTTGATGCATATGTGCATGCAGTCTATAGCACCCACTACCTCAGAATATTCTGCTATTTGGTGGAAGAGGCGCATATTGCTGGCCAACACCTCACGGGTGTTGGGGAAATATACGTGCTCATCAGCATGTGCTGACATGGCATCCAGGAACTTGTGGAGTACCCTGGATGCTGATGCCTGTGAGATCCTCATGATAGCCCCAGTTGGCCTTTGGAAGGTACCTGTGGCTAGTATTCTTAGGTCTACACATACCTTGGCATCCACTGGGATGGGTTCCCCTCTGTTAGTTCTGTGTGTTAGGCGTGGCTGGCACAGCTCAAAAATTTGCTGTAGAAGGTCCCTGTCCACCCTATAGCACTCCACCATCTCCAGCTCATGTAGCCCCTGGTAGGTAACCCTAGATCTGTACACTCTTCTCCGTCTCCTCACTGTGGGTTGGTTGACAGCATTCTCATCTTCACCACCCTCAGTCTCTTCAACATGTTGATGTATGATAGCTACTGCAGCCCCCATCATTTTGTTGTTTTTGTATGTTAAAATGTCCCCGCTTGTATACACCGGTGGTGCAGAGTATGTGGGAAAAAATCAGAGGGAAAAGTGTTTGCATAGTTTTTAGTAGTGTTTTGGGCTGGGCTGCTGCCTGTGTAATTGGCTGATTCTGATACATTTCACCTGCCAGCTATGCTAGTTCTCCTTGATTACCTTCCCATTGCCTTCCTGTTTAAGTCCAGGGGCGCATGCACAAACACAGTGCTCAAATGTGCACAGAGCTGCTATTCCCTGGTTTACTTTTTTTTTTCCTTTAAAACCCAGTGCACAGTGCGCACTCCTGGTTAGGCAATGTAAGGAGGGCTAGGCAGCCTCAGACACACCCCCTTGCTTAGCTCTGCTAAGCTAAGGGCAAACCCGAGCCACAGGGCTCCAATCTGCTTACAGTATGCCTGCCACACACCCCTATGATGTCAGCTAACTCTTAGGCTTGAACCATGCTATTCCTGCACTTACACTGTTGGTATCTGACTAGCATTGAGGGGGAATCTGGGATTCAGTATCAGTCCCCTCCTTTGCATAGGATTGCCTGCTAATGCAATTGTTACAGGTCCCACACTGAGCCTCCCCCCTTAGCAACCACTATTCACTGGCCATGTTGTCTTCTGCCTGCCATTGACTATAATGGCAAAATAGTGATTTTGGTTAGGATGCTTATTTCAGGTTATTTTTTACATTTTTGGCCCAATCCCGTTTGCGAGCCACTGCCCTAGGCTTAAACAGCCAAAATCGGCTATAAAAATTAAAGTTATTTTTTTTTTTTTATTTTTGCGACTGTTTTCTATGCCAATGACCATATATTTGGCCATTGGCATGGTTTCCACATAATATACACACTTTATTTGGAGCTGTCATGGTTCTGCTTTGTAGTTTGCAGAAATGTACTCGGTTACTAACTGAGTACATTTCTGCACACTACACTAGTCCTGCACGGCCGGCTGACAGCTACCTGGATCACAAATTCACCTTATTTGCATGGGTTTCACCTGTAAATGGGGTAATTTGCATACAGCAGCTATGTCCGTGCAGGAATAGTGCAGGAGCGCTCGTGCACGTCCCTGCAGCTTATTCCTGGATCGTACGGTGGCCATATTGCCTCCAGGAGCTCCTGCATTGTTCCTGCACACCGTGCAGGTCATCCTGAATCCAGGGGAAAGTCTTTTAATATATCCTAGTCCTTCTTGCATTTCTACTTGTTTGTGACTTTCTCTTTCTTCATGATTTTCAATTTCACCTAATAGAACTGTGTCTGCAGTTGTATCTTCTTCTTGAACAAGGTGGTCTTTACATAATTAACATCTATAATGCTCTTCTGCCTCACATTATAAACATAAGTTCTTTTTATTTTCCTTAGCAAAACAATCATCCAGTTTATAGCCTTAACATCTCATAGGTTATATATTAATACAACCCTATTCTCTGTCTTAATGACAGTTTTCTAAAGCATTTATTCTTACTTACTTACATCTACAATTACATATGATTCAGTTATCATTTCCTTACTTTCCATGCTCCATACAAATCTTTAATTTTTATTATATAAAAGAGTGACTGGCATTTTTTTCTTCATTTTCAAAGTCTTTTTTTTTGAAGACCACAGGTCTAAAGAATGAAAATTTTCTTTGGCTTAAGATATTAAAATTCCCAATTTTAAAACATGAAAAAGTTTTCTCTGTTCACAAGATAACTCAACTCAGAAACTTAAATGTCCAATAGGTTAAATATGTGCAGTCAAATTATATGCTTATTAATGTCATTAGCTCTTTACCAACATATTGCAATCATACTGTATTCATTTTAATTTTTATTGGCCATATCAAAACTTTGATTTACTAAAAAGTCTCCTGCTCATTGCACACTCCTCTTTTGTGTACCTCATTCATTTCAGTGAATCTATGGATGTTTGTACTCTAACTTTGAATTGCTGTAGTCTGTGCCTTTTGGCCAATTAAGTTTTGTCTTTTCCATTCAAACAAATGTTTACATCTCTAAAACCATAAGTATTGCTAAAGAATTGTAAATGGCAAACTATTCATCACAAACTAATCTTTACCTTAGTAGCATTCATTAGATTTAGGCCTTTAATCAGATTTTAGAAGTTACATTAAATACAGTAAATATTAATGTTTGTAATGTTTTGTAAACAATGTAGAATATCTCCGTAACCATTCAAGCTGCACACACAGTGCCAGTAGCATTTTGTTGATCCATCTGTGTGCTTTTATATGAAGCTAAGCAGATTTGTTTGCATTGATCATTTTATGACATAGAGAAATGTGAACATTATGACAATATAAATAAACAGTATATGAACATTATGACAGTATAAATAGTATATGAAAACTATTTAATTTGTCTTTAGCTTTACTAGACAAAAATAAAATATCAATACAGATGTGCTGTCTCTCATATAAGCTTTATTATGAAATCTTTCATTAGTCTGTATGTACTGTAGCTTGATTTTGCAATTCTCATTCTAAAGCTTCTCCATCACTACAGAACAGATGAGATGCTGTCTGACCATGTAGTTTTAAAGCCCATTATTGTATCAAGCTGTATTATCTGTGATACTGACAATACATTATTCAAATTTATTCTACTCTTCTTGGGATGTGTTAGTAGCACGTGTTTTTTGTCATTGGTTGAGGTTAAATATTATTAAAGATAAATAACTAGAATCTTTGGTAGGTACAGACAGATAATAGCTAGATTGGATACTTCATTCAGAAGTCCCAGTCCATGTACTAGGCATGCAGCTTGGAGGATATAATATGAATTTGGACAGAAGGGATGTGATATCAAAAAAGGAATTACAGAATGGAGGGTGCTGCTTGTATCCCATTACAAAACTTATTTTTTATGCATTTACTTATTTTAATTAAGAGCAACCCATTCACTATAATTTATTTATTTTAACAAGGTTTTCTTGCTTCCATTAGGCAGAGAAACATTGTTTTCTTAGTCTTTATGGACCTGCCTGCTTTATAGGCTCATAGGTTCACAAGGCCTTTTTAAGCCTAGCCATGCATCCTAATCTCTGTCAGGTTTTGGTATCCTTGATAAGTGTAAGTAGGAGCTTGGGAAATAAAACATTTACAAGCAGAGGCCTGGTAGTTGAGCCATTTATAAGCTCCCTGTGTCCATTAAAGACATAGGTGCCAAACCAGGGGAGAATTTCCTGTTCCCCATCCAATTATCCAAGTTACACTTGAATTTGGTTAGGGAGGAACTCTGCTTTACATGGATGGGTAGTCTGTTTCAGAAAAAGAGTAGTCTCTGAGATACATACTTATCTCTTCAGCAGGTCCTATTTATATCACAGGCAAGGTATATAAGTCTTCAGAAAGGGTAATTATCGTGCTGTTTGTTTTGCAGATATGCAGGCAGGCCATCAGAGTGGGATCTGATAAAGCCTTTTTATGCCAGGCATAGAGCTCCCCCTCAACAGCCTATAGGAGACAGAATACAGGAAAAGGTCCTCAAGGCGATGTGTGTAGGACATGTTACTTACGTCCTGTATTCTTTTAGTGAGGAACCTCTGTGGACATTCTAATTCTTGGATATTCCTGGTTAGGTACATACCAAAGGGGGCATTGTACTCAATGATAGGTCTGATGAATGCTGAATACAATGAAATAATGACTTCCTTGGACCTAGATGTCATACCTTTGTTTATAATGTGTATATGTTTCTGTGAGTGACTACTGTCTCTTACTTAGGTTTGTTCTATAACTGTCACCATGAGGCGTTACTGAAAACCATTGCAGGTTCAAATGTGTAGACCAATCAGAATGTGTAGCTGTGCCATCAGTTATTGGGATGGATAAATTTGATTGCTACCTCAGAACTGTTCAGCCTTGAAAAACCTAAGCAAAGAAGATGATATGCAGTGTTATTTGGTGACTTTTGAAAGATGTGCCATGCTAGAAAACTGAGATAGGCCTAAATGGACCAACATTCTTTTACCACAGTTATAGGGGAAGTATTAAATGCTTACATGGAAATGGAGGAAACTGATTAAACTGACTCTGAAAAACTTGAAAAAGAACATTTATCCATGTTTGGGGTAATTTACAAAGTGAAAATCATAACATTTCTCAACTGATTTTTTAATGCTGAGAAGCCATAAGATCTCAGATGTGTGACCTAAACCATATCCTAAAGCTATAGCTAGAACCACATAGTAAGATTAAAATGAAAATGTTACAAATTCTAGCATGGACAGATTTAAAATAAATTGCATAATAATGTCAGAAAGTATGTGTTGCAAAATGATCTCAAGAACTCTGGCAGGATAGTAACTTTAGTAGAATGCATATGAGTTAAAGACATGTTTAAAATTGAACTGCCTGCTTCTAAATCTAAAGTTGCAGTAAGAGATGTACAGTCTCTTGTAAAACAAAATGTAGCAAGTGTTACTTTATCTTTTTTTAAGATGGGATGAGTGTTTGCATAATCATATTCTGTTCCACTAATACCAAAGAGACGGCTAGTTACTTAAATGTAAAAAGCTGATATGCATGCTACAAATGGAATGTGATAAGACCAAAGCTATGATTACTAAGTCAGCATTATGTTATTGTTTTACATCCATGCTATTATTTTGGAAGGGAGAGAAGTTCAAGCTTTACTGGATTCTGGAAGCATCATTACCCTTGTCAAAGGTTCTTATGTGTGTAAGTATGATAAAAAGGAATACCCTCTCACACATACAGATATTTAGACAGTTCTTGGAAACCTTACGTTTCTGTAATTGCCGTTCCTGACTTAAATCATGTCATAATGGGAAAAGATTTCCCCATTTAAGACACTGTGGAAGATGTAAGGGAGGAAGCCACTGTGGTCACAGTATGGTAGGCCAGCATATCTATTAAAAAAAACTTAAAGCAACAGCTTGATATGCTCATTTAGTAGAAGATTTGAATGAGGAAAAAAGGCCAGTGACACTCAACAGGATCAAATGTGTGTGAAGGAAATTAGCATAGAAGCTACAAGTGGCTAAAATCTGATTGTGATTAAACAGTAGAAAAGGTCTGCTTATTACCAGAAACCTGCCCCAGTAATGAAGTAACAGAAACACAATACTGCAAGAGATTGCAGTATAGAAACTAAATGTAAATAAACAGAAAACTGCAGTAAAATTCAGCACAAGAAATATGTCTGCACAGAAATTTACAAAATGTGTTAGAACCCAAATAGGAGAAGAGCATTTAAGTAAGGGCAACTACACAAAATAAATGATAGTGAGTACTAAAATGGAGATAGGTAAGAAAATGCAGAGCTCTAAATCCATTTCTATGAAATGGGAATAAAAAGCTGAAGAAATGGAATTGTCAAAAGGCTTGTTCAAACAGTGGGGAAAAAACAGAAGATTTTTTTTGTTTGCCCATAATTGCTCTTTGCAGAAGTAGCAGTGTCAGTGTGTTTTGGGGGTGAAACTATACCTTCCACATAAAAGCAAGGTAGTGTAGAAAGTAACCTTGAATTAATAGACTTATATGTGTGCCACATAAAAAACTATGAGAAGATCATACTTTAATTAAAGCAGGAAAGAATATAACTATGGGTTTGAGATAAATGATCACCTATATAAAGTATATTCAGAGCAGAAATTATGTATCAGTTATCGGTGTCAAAACCTTATAGGGTAGTAATAATTAAGTTACTCCATAGTCATATGTTAGTAGGTCTCCTGTAGATGGATAAAACTAAGACAAGTGTGTTAGCCTGATATTATTGACCAGGTATAATGAAAGAAAGAAACATGTTTTGCCTCTTCTACAGAGTATCAGAAAACTGCACCCCATCCTGGGTTTGATGATTCCAGTGCCTATTGTAGAGATGTCATTTGAATATACTGCAATTCACACTGTGGACCCACTTGTAAAATCTAGCAATGGGTGTCAGTACATACTAATAACAGACTATGCTGCAAAATTTCCAGTAGCTATGCCCTTATGCAAGGCTAAACAGTCAAACTGACAGTGTACAAATTGATTATTTAATGGTGTGGTTCAATAAAACACTGACATACATGCTAAGAAAAATAATAGATGCAGATGGTGAAAATGTGACTAGTTTTGACCTTACTAGGTATCTGCAAAAAGTGAGGTGCCAATAGTTTCAACCTGGTTTACCCCATTTGAACTCTTATATGGAAGGCACTTAGAGGGCTGCTAGTTATTGCTAGAGACACTATGGGAAAAAAAGTAACCTCCTCAGGAAACCAATTACTTGATAAATAGAAATGACCCTCTGATGGGATTGAAAGCCTAAAGCAGTGATCTACAAAATTAGACAATCAGGAAAGGGGAAGATAGAACAGATATACTACATTAATGTACTAAATCCTTGAAATGAAGTGCAAAACTCCATGGTTAGCTTGCCAGCTGAAACTCATACAGGAGAGGCCAGAGGATCTCTAAATGAAGTACAGTTAGAGGAATCCTTACCAAAAATTACAAAAGCTGGAAATAAGAGAATTTCTATTAAGGCATAAAGGACTATTGCTAAACACATCTGAGAGAACTAAACTGATAGAACATGGTATAGAAACAACTCCTGGTGTGAAGGTTAAACCTTACAGAGTACCAAAGTCAGAGAAACAATTCATAAGAGAAGTTATAAAAATGTGGAGTTATAGAAAATTGGCAGAGTGAATGAAGTACCCCAATAGTGCTAGTTTCTAAATATAGGAGAACCGTCAGACACTGTAATGTTTTAATAAACAGAATAGCATTTCAAATGTTGATTGTTATTCCAAGCTCAGAATTGGTGAGTTGACAGAGAACATAGGAAAGACCAAATATTGGCTTTTATTGCTGTCCTCCTCTGCCAATGAAAAAACTGCTTTTGGAAACCCTGAAGGTCTGTTTCGGTACTCAGAGCTACAATTTGTCCTACATGAAGCTCCAGATACCTTTCAGAGATTAATCATTAAAGTATTGAAGCCTCCATTCATGGTATGCTGTTGCAGACCTCTATGACATGGTCATCTATACAGTTTCTCATTTTGATTATTATTACATACAGCTGAGACCATGGAAGGGCAAAAGCATGAAGCAAGCTGAAAAACCTTTGAGAAACTGTCATTTTCACATAAAATTAACTTAACCCTAAAATGTGTGATACTATGATACTATGTAAGACATTTTAGACCAAATGAAGGTTAAAAATCTACTAGCCCAGAATTTATGTAAAATATCTAATTTTTCTACATTACATCACACCTGTTAATCAGAATAAAATATCTCTTCTTAACCCTTTTCACAAAGTCCATTACCCATTAAAAAATAATCTGAATTGGCGAGTCAACAAATGAGGAACACTTTGAAGTTCACATAGACTTTTCATCTGATAACAAACTCATTCCTCAGGCTCCCTCCCCATAATCTTTCGGTGAGACTTTCAGTGGCACACATGCAACAGCTGTTTTAACTGGGCTAGCCATAAAACACCTTTATCACTCTGATCACCAGGGTTTTATCCCAACAGCCACTTACTCTGGAAGAAACCATAGGTAACATTTCACCCAAACATATATTCCACAATTTACTTTACATACTCTAGGATTCAGAAGGGGCTATCACCAGTAATACATCATAATGCAATTGTTTTTGTGCAGCCTGTAGCCCTTTTCAATTATTAAACAGCCTGACCACAATGATTCTGTGTGGTCTGTGGAACTGCCATTATGGGCTGCAAGGCTATTGAGGCATTCCAGGAGACCAGCATGTTGGCCATGTTCTCTAAATACAATTGCCTGCAGTAAGGGAGAATCAGACAATGACTCAGCTGCATAAATTAACACAAGCAGCCATGTTACTTATTTAAGTATTTTATATATTTTATTTTTATTTTGTGAATGCAGTGAGAGTAGATAATCAAGATGTACAGTATATAACATAAAGGTTTACAAAGCAAATTCAAAATAGTAGCAATTGCTTGACATTTTGTGAATGCAGTGAGAGTAGATAATCAAGATGTACAGTATATAACATAAAAACATAAAGCTGTATAATACATACTAGTAATAATAATTGTTAGCTAGGTAGGCCCTGGACAAACAGTCTCTTTCCATGGGTGACCTGGGAGCACTGTCTGGTTAAATAACTTCTTCAGTAGGCAAATGAGGACTAAATAATTAAACCATGTACCGCAGGAACCACAGCTTACAACCTTAACCTCTGCATCAGCTACCAGATGTTATATGCAGGTTACAATATGTATAATATATACACTAGATTGCATTTAGATGCTTCATGGCTTGGAATGTTGTACTTTGATTTGAGATTGGAATGTTGTACTTTGATTTGAGATGTTGTAACATTATGCCAATCATCACAGCCCACACATAGAAACACAAACCATACACCCACCTACACAGAGGCTCTCAATAAAAATTTACCCAAACAACAGAGACCCCAGAGACAGAAACGCACTCAACCACCACAACACAACACCAACCCCAGAACACATAGCTCACCACCACAGTGTGCCCCTCAACAAAAACCCTTAAGGCAAAACACTTTGCCCAATGTACTAATCATAGGAGACTCAATTGTGAGGCACACTGATGTCCCACTCACTAGGCTGAACAAGGAGAAGGTGACAGTCAGTTGTCTGTCAGGTGCCAGGATCTGCCACATAACACATGCACTCAGGTCACTCCACAACAAGTACAAATATGACTCAGTCATTGTCCATGTAGGTGTGAATGACCAGAGACGTACCTCCCTGGACTACCTGAAAAGAGATGTGATGTAACTCTCAGATTATGTGGCCCAGGCAGGTATGACCCTAGCCCTGAGCAATATTCTACTGTCACCCAGAATGATACCACAGTATGAGCAGAAAATGATTGACTTCAACAATTGGCTAAGTTTCTGGTGTCATTCTAAGGGGATCCAGTATCTGTCTGCCTGGGACGACATGATCGACAAACCTTGATGCTTTGTCAGAGATGGCCTGCATCTGTCACCCCTGGGATTCTGGGTACTGGCTAAAGATCTTGCCACCTCTATAGTGCCATTTTAGGCAGTGTTCCAAAGACCAAAATTCTACTGTAACAGCTACAAACAAATGCAATCTGAGGGTCATGCTACTCAATGCTAGAAGTCTAAAGCTCAAGATGCACTCGCTCGAAGCTCTCCTCAAAATGGAGAATGTCGACATCTGTGCTGTAATAGAGACTTGGTTTAAAGAGGCAGAAAGCACCCCTGTGCTCCCAGGCTACAACTCATTCCATACCTTTCAGCCCCAGAATATGGCCGGAAGCTCCAAAGGCGGTGGTGTCTCCATATTCTTGAAGGATACGCACACCACTAGACTGGTAGCCCAGCATAATGCATCTGAGATACTTCAGGTACAACTAACACTGGGTAAGATGGCGATACAAATAATAGCCTGCTACAGAACCCCAAACATGTCCCTAGGCTCTTACTCCAAGTTCCTAAGCACCCTGGAGTCTATTAAGGTCCAACCCAATACTCTCATACTGAGTGACTTCAACTACCCTTCCATCAACCAGGAAAACTATTCAAGTACCAATGTACAGGCCCAACGTGTTTTGGAATTTATCAGTTCCAATGCCCTGGACCACCTAATTCTGACCCCCACTAGAGGAAGCAACATCCTCGACCTGGTTATCACCAATATGGGAGACCATTGCTCCACACCTATAGTCAATTCCTCCCTGGTTAAATCTGGCCACAAACTGATCACCATGGAAATCTCCATCTCACCTACACCCACCGCTCAGGTGACCACCCTGAAAAACTTCTCTAAAGCCAACTTTGGGTTCCTGAAAACAGAAGTGGCTAACTTCTTGGCACCCATGCCGAATCATACACCAATGCACTGTATGAGCATGTACACAAATACATGGACCTTGCCATACCAAATAGAACTAATGCTCTCCTCCTAAAAAAGGAAGCCAATCTGGTGGTCCCCAGCCATCAATGAACTCTACAACAGAAGGAAGGAACTGTTGCAGAAAAAAATGAAGTCACAAGACTGGAAAACCTCCCTTATCAGTCTCAACAAAAAGCTGAGATCCCTTATCAAATTCTCTAAAGCCAGCTATGAAGGCAGAATTGTGGCTGACACTAAAAACAACCACAAAGTCTTCTATAGCTGTATCAAAAACCTCAAACGCAATACCGAGATTTGGTCTTTGTTATTGCACAATGGCGCCTCCTATACTGAGCCAATAGATATAGCCAACATACTGACTGACAGAGTCAGTGCAACTTTACCCCTCCCCCCCAAGGGGCCTATCATAATACCAGAAGAAAGCCTGGAATCCCCATTTCTGCAGCACAGGTAAAAGCTGCATTGTCCAAAGCCAAGAATACAGTATCTGTGGGACCTGATAATATCCTTGGCTGCGTTCTACATGAGCTACAAAACGAACTGGCACCATATCTGTGTGCCCTGTTCAATCACAGCCTTACCACAGGCTATGTCCCTAACGAATGGTGCACTGCTACAGTCATCCCACTCTATAAAGGAGGTGCAACTACAAACCCTGGGAACTATCGCCCCATTAGCTTGACGAGTCTGGTATGCAAAGCTATGAAGCACATTATCATGGACCTACCTAACAAAGATATAGGCAATCTCCAAACTCTTGACCCCACACAGTCTGGCTTTGCAAAGGGGAGATACTTTCTGCTTAACCTGGTTGACTTCTTTGAGGCATTCACCAAGGCTGTGGATGAGGGTAAGGCAGTGCATAGAGCCTACCTCGACCTGGCCAAGGCCTTTGAAACCATTCCCCACTCAGATATCATTGATAAACTCACCAAACTAGGCATCAATCCTTACATCACTAGGTGGGTTGCAAATTGGCTCAAAGACAGGACCCACAGAGTGAAAGTTGCAGATTCCAAGTCAGACTGTTGACCAGTCATGAATGGAGTCCCACAGGGCTCGGTCCTGGGCCCTCTCCTGTTTGTCATCTACTTCTCAGAGGTTCAGGCCAACACAGAAGGACTCTGGATGACCAAGTTCACTGATGACTGCAAGTTAGGAGTCATTATCAACTCCCAAGTGATGCAGACAGCCTACAAAAGGGCCTCTCTGAGATCAATAACTGGTGTCGGAACCATAGCCTGAAGCGTAACGCCAAAAAATGTGTTATCATTCCCTTTGGAAAAAAATTCAGTTCCCATGAATTACCACATTGTTGGGAGCCCACTGAAAACTGAAGGGTACATAAGAGATCTGGGTACCCAGGTCGACGGCCACCTCACCTTCGACCACCACATTGCCACTGTGGTTGGAAAGTCCTTCTACATCATATTACCAAAGGTTTTGCATCCAGGTAGAAAGAGGTCATCACCCCTTTCTACTCATCCCTCATTAGACTAATCATTGAGTATAACACCCCGTTTCGCATGTACTTGACCAGACACCTACAACAGCTGGAAAGGCCACAAAAGTACTTCACAAAAAGGATCCTAGGCCTTAAATACATGTCCTACATGGACAGACTCAAGAAACTGCAGCTGTTTTCAGTCTGTTATCGTCTACTTAGAGATGATCTCTGCTTGACTTACAAAGCCATGTCTGACCCAGCCCTACTTGAAATGCTACACCTAAAGAAATCCCAATCCTCCCATGCCACACACTCCAGAGATCACAACCTCATTACCACAATTAACAGAACATGCTGGAGGGACAGGTTCTTCTTCCAAAGACTGGCAATGCTCTAGAATAAGCTTCCCATTCATGCCAAGCAGAGCACCTCACTGGCCCTCTTCAAGAGAAATCTTGACGACTGGATGGGTAACAGAAAGTTCACTCCAGGAATCATTCCATTTGCCATACTAGATAGGGGCACTGTGAACTAACATCGTATGGCACGGTGCCTGAGCAATTTTTTTGGGCTTGGCTTGTAAAGGCTCCTAGGCCATTAGCCTAGTACACACCTATGAACCTATGAATCTTTGTTCACCTATTACTTTCAATTGGAGAGAACACATAGCAGGTAACTATCAGGGAGTTTAATGAAGAGGTAGTGGTGAGGGTATGTGTATGTCTGAGTGGGTGTAAGTGCATGGTAGCATATGTGTGTGTGCTTGCAGGTGGTATGAATAACATCAGGTGATGGTGTTTGTGTATGTGTGTGTGTGTGTGTGTGTGTGTGTGTGTGGCGAGGGGGTGCACTTCCATACCACTCAATTCCTGCAAGACTAACAAGCCAATGCTGTAATACTGGGGGGTGTGAACACTAGGTTTGCTATAAACATAAAAAAATTGCTACTGGATCAGAAACCTATGTAGGAGTGTTAGAGTTGGATAAGGGGAAGAAGCAAGATAAGTTTTCTGTGATCTAAAATGCATATCGGAGCAGTACTTTTGGATTAAAGCAGTAATCAAAAAATACAGAGAGTACACTAGTTTAAATTGTAAAAATCCATTTTTTTTTCTAATAATGGAATGTATAGACAATATTGGAGAACCTTGCTTAAATGTGTTTATATGAAGTCAACAGGAATAGAGACGTAAACAGGATTTCCAACCAGTGCCAACAGATTTGTGACTAACTTTCAGATTGCCAAACACTGAAGAAAAAGAAAAAATTCCTATTTTCTACTCTTCTGTGATCTTTAACACACAGCCATAATTTAATTAACCTGCCAGTTGACCAAACAGCACAGCATTGATAGTTGTGTTGTCTGCTAAAAGGGTATTTTACCAAGCAGTGTAATTCGACACGCGCGCGCACACACACGCACACACACACACACACACACACACACACACACACATATATATATATATATATATATATATATATATATATATATATATATATATGTAAAGAGCGAAGGAAGAATGGATGACCCATGTCAGTGTCAATAATCTAGTCTAACATGTGCACGTTAGAATTTATAGCACAGCATACAATACACCCACAACAGCCTGGACGATAATGTTTTCCCCTGCCAATCCATTCAGACAACATGTACACAGAAGGATGTATAGAGCAGCATACAATACACCCACAAAAGCCTAGACGTTAACGTTTTCCCCTGCTAATCCATTCAAATAACATGTACACAGAAGTATGTATAGAACAGCATACAATACACCCACAACAGCCTGGACAATAATGTTTTCTCCTGCTAATCAATTCAGATAACGTACAAAGAAGTATGTATAGAACAGCATTTGATACACTCACAACAGCCTGGACGATAATGTTTTCCTCTGCTAATCCATTCAGATAATATGTACACAGATACAAGTATAGAACAGCATACAATACACCCACAACAGCCTGGACGATAATGTTTTCCCCTGCTAATCCATTCAGATAACATGTACAAAGAAGTATGTATAGAACAGCATTCGATACAATCACAACAGCCTGGACGATAATGTTTTCCTCTGCTAATCCATTCAGATAATATGTACAAAGATGCATGTATAGAACAGCATTCGATACACTCACAACAGCCTGGACGATAATGTTTTCCTCTGCTAATCCATTCAGATAATATGTACACAGATGCATGTATAGAACAGCATACAATACACCCACAACAGCCTGGATGATAATGTTTTCCCCTGCTAATCCATTCAGATAACATGTACAAAGAAGTATGTATAGAACAGCATTCGATACACTCACAACAGCCTGGACGATAATGTTTTCCTCTGCTAATCCATTCAGATAATATGTACACAGATGCATGTATAGAACAGCATTCAATACACTCACAACAGCCTGGACGATAATGTTTTCCTCTGCTAATCCATTCAGATAATATGTACACAGATGCATGTATAGAACAGCATACAATACACCCACAACAGCCTGGACGATAATGTTTTCCCCTGCTAATCCATTCAGATAACATGTACAAAGAAGTATGTATAGAACAGCATTCGATACACTCACAACAGCCTGGACGATAATGTTTTCCTCTGCTAATCCATTCAGATAATATGTACACAGATGCATGTATAGAACAGCATGCAATACACCCACAACAGCCTGGACGATAATGTTTTCCCCTGCTAATCCATTCAGATAACATGTACACAGAAGTATGTATAGAATAGCATGCAATACACCCACAACAGCCTGGACGATAATGTTTCCCCCTGCTAATCCATTCAGATAACATGTACACAGAAGTATGTCTAAAACAGAGTACAATACACCCACAACAGCCTGGATGATAACGTTTTCCCCTGCTAATCCATTCAGATAACATGTACACAGAAGTATGTATAGAACAGCATACAATACACCCACAACAGCCTGGACGATAATGTTTTCCCCTGCTAATCCATTCAGATAACATGTACACAGAAGTATTTATAGAAGAGCATACAATACACCCACAACAGTCTGGAGGATAATGTTTTCCCCTGCTAATCCAGTCAGATAACATGTACAAAGAAGTATGTATAGAACAGCATACAATACACCCACAACAGCCTGGACGATAATGTTTCCCCCTGCTAATCCATTCAGATAGCATGTACAGAGAAGTATGTATAAAACAGCATACAATACACCCACAACAGCCTGGACAATAATGTTTTCTCCTGCCAATCCATTCAGACAACATGTACACAGAAGGATGTATAGAACAGCATGCAATACACCCACAACAGTCTAGATGATAATGTTTTCCCCTGCTAATCCATTCTGATAACATGTACACAGAAGTATGTATAGAACAGCATACAGTACACCTTCACACAGGTAGAAACCTACAATAGTCTGTACAATAATCATTTCCAAACTAATCCATTCAAATCGCATCTACATGTAAGTATGTATAGATCAATGTACAATATATTATCACACACACATATATATATATATATATATATATATATATATATATATACCTATAACAGTTTATACAATAATCTTTTCTCCAGCTAATCCATGCAGATAACATGTATACAGACCTATGTATAGAACAATATGCAGAATATTATCACACACACACACACACACACACACACACACACACACACACACACACACACACACACACACACGCACACAGAAGCCCACAACAGTCTGTAAAATATTAGATTCCCCAGCTACATCAACCAGTAGATGTGAATTGATATGATAACATAACATGAGCTGATGCATTCACAAATGTGCAGACAGAATCTGGCTGGCGCCAGTATTATAAAACTCATCACAGTATGTTTCCGGTACATGATCATTTGCTATATTTTATCAGTTATTTAACTGAGTATATCTCTAATGATGGACTGTTTCACCAAATTTGCAGACCTTACCTGATGTTGTGTGGCTTCAGATGCTATTACATCAAGTAAAGTGGAGGGAGGTTGCCCCTATGTGATCCATAGCCTTTAATTTAATTTAATGTTGTGTGGTTCGGCTTTGACAAAAAGGGTAAAGATTAAAGACAGTCTTGACTAAAGATGTCATCACTCTGCAGTACCAGAGTGCCATACCCGTATTGCTAACTGAATGTACTCAAAGCTGTGCTGTCTGTTACACCCATAACATTACAGGAGCAGGCAGCATTGTTATGCGGTCACTGCATGTCTTGCAGAAGGGATCTATAATGGATCCCTAAACAATTGAACAACAGTATCTGTCAAGATTCACAGGGCAATGTTGGATCTTTTGTACATAGATTATATATACCTTTGTACAATGATCAAAGTGGACTTCATGTAGCAGATGTCTCTGTAGAGCTATCACAAGGCCACAAGCCTACAATGCTGTGCAACATTTGTAAGTCTCTGAACATAAGAACTACCGGGAGACTAATGCTGCATATTTCAGTCTTATTGTCTAACTTGGACCATGTAACCCTGCTGAACTACCCTGCATCCTGTCAGTTTGTTGTCTTACAAGATATGTCATTAAGAGCTGCCTTACTTCAGCATTCTTGAACATGGGCTAGGTTAGTATGATTTGTCTACTGTCATTGTTTTTCATGACCAGTATAGTAGAGAATATATGAGACACAATGCTGACATCTTAATGGTGCTGGGTTTTCATCAGTGGATGAGCTAATGCCCTTCATCAAAATTATTCCTCTGTTGATACGAACTGCTACAGCAGATCCAAAGCAGGTGCAATTTCCTGCTTAGTACCCTACAGTCAGAATTCCCCTACAGTCAGAATTCTGGGTGGTGCAATAGGCAGGTGACATTTACATGCAATTCATCATGAATCACACTCCACACGTTCTATGAATCATACCACACTCCCACTTGGTAAGTCACAGATGTCTGTGAATACTATCCAAAATTAAAAAATAAAATGTTGCTTAATACACCCTAATTTTTGGAAGGGTTCTCTAAATATGTCAATTACTCAGGTTAGTGTGTGGCTGCAAAAATTCACAAGAACAGGAATAAATGCATGTTTATTTATAACCAGAATATGCAGAAACAAGGCAACCAAAAACACAAATAAACAAATTTCTTGCCCCTATTACATCCAAAAGAAGCCAAAGCAGGGCATCAACAGAAATATTAAATGAAGGTTAAACACTTTCATCCATAGTACATGAACACGCAGTTATGATTTTCTGCAGTATAATTTATACTGGTTTATTTTTTGTATTTTTCCAGTGAAGATTTCTAGTTTGTTATTTATTTTCTTTGAATGATTGTTATGTATTTTATACTTACATATCTTTAAGAATTGTTAAAAATATGTTGATAGAGTAATAGTGCTTTGCCACATTAAATTTTGAATGGATGGCTTGGTGACATTTTAAGGAAAGGCTGTTTATTCACTGAGTAGTCTTGTACGCACAGGTTATGATGAAGTCCTTGATTATGTACTGTGGATGAAAGCATTTAACCTTCATTAAATATGTCTGCTGATACCCTGCTTTGGGTTAATTTGGACATAAGAGAGGAAAGAGCTTTGGTTATGCATGTTATTTATGCCTATCTCTAGCCTTAATCAGGCATGGAACACTACCCTAGGAGACTAGAATTCAATTGTTGATTAGAGAGATGCCTCAAGTAGGTTGATTTCTTAAGACTAACACAGCTTAGAGTCCACACCTTAACTAAAGTTGCTTAGGGCTATATCTGAAAAAAGCCTATGCCTGCATTCATACCATCCTGCTAAGCCTCATCAAGCTCTTTGACACAATAATGATGTGAACCAGAACCCCAACCTGAACTTTAGCTCTAGCCCCATAACTTTGGGAGTTAAAAGTTATACCACTAGGTAAAATTGACTGCCACTTGAATTAAGCCTTCCCCTTGTCTTATACCACATCTCTATGCCTGATTCAGGAAGGAACAGTTCTGTGAGTTCCAATTCATTGAGTCAATATCCCTACAAACATTTTCATCAATTGTAGATAATGCCCTTTTCCACATTATTGTACAACTGGGTTGCTAGTATATATAAGATAGGGGTTTGTCCCCTGCAAAAAATATTTTGTCTTTTACCGAAAGTTCCCTTCAGCAATTTAAATTCAGTAAATCAGCACTCATAGAGCGCTCTGTAGATGAGTTGCAACATGAATCCTCTGCTTCTTCCCTCAAACCCAAAGAAAAGAAAAGATCTATCCTTGTTTCATCTGGTTTTAGAATAGAAAGCAGGTGGGTGACTCAGGATTGACAGTTGTTACCTTTGAGCCCAGTAATTGTAATTGCTGTTACTTGTAAGAAGGGGAATATGTTTGCCCTTCCTGCCTGAACTGGCTGCTGTTTGTCCTGAGTGTTTCTGTTCTAGCTGGATAGCTGTTGATACCTTGCTGCTGATTGATGCTTTCCCATTTTATGCATGTGTTTATCTAGTAAACAAGGAGCTTAGCTGCATGGGCTGTCACTTTACAGTACTGAGGTCATTAGAGTCCCACTACAATAACTGAAGTTTGTTCATATATTGTTCTTGCTTCATCTGGGTTTGGATCAGACATCCGGGATAAGCGACTTCAGGATGACTGTTTCTGAGTTTAAGCCTTGTGGTTGTGGTTACCCTTCCTGCTTTTCTCCATCACCATTTTTCTGAGTTTTTTCTAACTATCTGTGTGTTACCTTGTTGCTGACTAATGCTTTTCCTCTTTAGGTAGTTGCTTGTTTATTATATCAGGAGCTGGGTTTAGATGTGCTGTCCTATGCAAAGCAGCAAAGCCCATAGTATACTTTACTTATAACACCATAATAGTTAATTTCATACAGTTAGTTTGGAATTATTAGGTATGACTTTGGTTTTCTGAGTTTCTCATTTTATTCTGAGGTCCATCAAGTTACATTTGAATCTTGTAATACGGTTTATTCAGTTAACTGCAGGTTAATTGAGGGCTCCTTCCACTTAAGACTTGTGGTGGTTTATCAATTAGGTATTGACTTATTTCCATTCACATATTGGTCTCTTTTGACATAGAGCAAACTATGAACCTGTCTTCTTCTGTTGCCATCCTACTTACTTTAGGAACTCTAAGGCAGGGTAGCAACTGTTTCTTGCTTAATGCAAATAATTTAGTTGTATCATTCAATGATACTATTTGTGAGAAGTGTACATACTTCTAAAATGTGGGCACTTACCTATCAGACACGTTAATAAGCAGCTTAACAGTACATTGCAACCATTTAACAGTAGACTCAGTGGTTGTAAAAAATCATTACCCAAAAAGTCTTTACCTAAGATCCCAAGCCCTAATTTGAACAAACCTCAGATATATAATGTGACCTTCTCTAATATTTTCACTTGCACCTTAACCCACAGCTAGCGTGAGTTACCCTGATGTCATTCCACTTCGATCAGATATATGTCACTGGGGGAAATGATGACTGACAAGCTCTTATGCTTTGGCAGATATGTCCTTCACCTTTTTTCTCAGGGCTTCAAAATATTGACTAAAACTTCTTTTGCCATCATGGTACCTTTTTAGGCAAAGTTCATTTGCTAGACATTCCACCCTGATAAATTTTAATCTAGGCAGCATCAATGTATCTCTGTTCAGTGCCATGAGTCTGAACAATAAATTATTTTATTGTATGTCCTGCCTGATGCTGAAGCACATTCATATATGTGTTGTTACTGAAACTTGTTTTTAATGTACTGAAAACACTCCTTGTATAACAGGGCACAGTGTTATTACTGTTTCAGACCATCTGAAGAGCTAGTATAAGTATCTATTTTTATCAGTACAAATATTACAAAGACACATCTGGAGCATTTCTCTCCGGGAATCCGCTGAAAACTGGCTTTGTTGCAAGTCGGACTTTCCCGATAAACAAATGTTAAATAAAAACAATTAAAAAAATCAAATAAATATTAACTCACACTAAATACTTCAAGAATCTGAATTTGAGCTTCTTGACATTTTGGATATATGTAATAAAGTCAATTACTTCATCATTGCCAACTATATATCCTTTTATATGTTACAAAAGGACCATAACAGGTACACTGACAGGTTGAATTTCATATCTGTTAATCCCCATAACCTAATTCAGGATGAATTCAGTTATCTGCCCGTCATCTGAAAGTCTTCCACTGCTAACAATAAATATAATGTACATTTCTTAAATTTCATAAATACTAACCCCTTAAATCAAATTGTCCAAGTTCTCATCACAGGATGAAAAAAGTTTTTTATTTACACATTTGTTGACTAGGACTAGAGAGATCATTTCCATGGACCAGTTTCAGACTCTGCCTGGGGTAAGAAATCAACAGTGGAAAGAATTGCAAGTAATCAACAAGTATTTTAGGTACATATGAGATATGTAACACGTATACAGTAGGCAAGCAAACATAAACAAGTGTTTTAGGCGCACCTGAGATTTGCAATATTTACACTAGTGTGTAAGAACCCGCGGTAGTGGTGCTGCGGTAGCGTTGTCGCCTCACAGCAAGACGTTTTCGCGTTCGATTCTCAGCTAGAGCGTCTTCTATGTGGAGGCATGCGTGAATGGGCGTGCCTTTGTTGAAAGTTGTGCGTCAGGGCTGGTAACTCAGCACGTAAAAATCCACTACCAAACATTAGCAGAGCGGAGATCTGCTGTGGTGACCCCTAACCGGGATAAGCCGAAAGACACAACAACACTAGTGTGTAAGTATACTTAAGATTTAAGTATTTGTACAAGTGCTAGACATTAAAATTGACAACATTTTATTTACCATGCAGACAGTAAGAATATATAATGAGGATGTAGCGAAATAAGAAAGGGCAGATCGAAGGAAAATGGAGAAAGAGAAGGAGAAAGAGATACTAGTGCTGGCAACACAGTTTGAATACAGGATATAGTAAGCGAGTAGCCTAGGTGGGCTTAGGTTGCATGATGTAGTGTTAAAGTGTGTGGTTAAAAGTTTACATGACAGAGTTATTCTGGAAGCATTTACAGTGAACCTGTCTAAGGAGGAAATGTTTTAGTGCTTTCCTGAATTTGCCGACTGAGGAAAAAGATTCTCACATTTTGGAGTGGGGCTGGTGGGTAGCAGGGAAAATGCGTGACATGGGTGTTTGGTTTCCAAATAAGTTTGTAAGAGGAGTGTGGAGATGGGCAAAGATATGAGGCTATATGAGGGCAGCAGTCTCTCTGGAATCCGAGCAGTGGGATTTTTGGAAGTGGGATATTTTTCTGTCCCTGAAGAAAAGTTTAACTTTGGATTTAGTGATCTGAATATGGTGCTGGAAATTGTTATGGGTCTAACCATATGTCTACATATCTGTAAAATAGAACAGTTTGAAGTGGGATATTTTGGCCAAGACATACAGACCAGGTAGGGCAGGGTTTGGAGAGTTTTTTATGGAGTATCAAGGAGCATAGATTTACTATTTGATTTTGCGCTTAGGAAAACTGACATCCATGCAATCCTAATAAACTTACCCTCTTCTTGATCAAATCTAACCACCAGACTGCCACATTTTCCCTCACAATTAGTACCAAATTGTCCACAAATTTGACTACGTTTAGGGACTACTGCAAAGCCAACCCTACATCCATATTTGTGGGTCTCTTGGATTACAAATCTGTTTTTATTCCTCACAGATCCCAATTCTAATGTCACCCCACTTACTCCTGTTTTTCCCAGCCAGCTTAACCAATGCATAACTATTCGTATCAGGAATGAGTATGGTGGGAAATTGAAAGCTTAACCCCAATGGTAGAACTCTCAGATAAACAAACTTTATAACAACAAATGCTCTGCCATCAGCCAGAAGGAAGAATATATGCAGGACTGCAGGGATCTTAAATGCATCATTAGGAGGAATAAGACCGAATATGTATTGAGGACAGATTATTCCCTGAAAAATAATCACGTTTTTGTTTTTTCAAGTATATTAATAGTATTAGGCATAAGACCTAGCAATATAACCAACTTAAGGTGAATGACTCTACCTGTTTTGATATCACATCAATAACAAATGCCCTGGTTGACAAATGTAGCTCATAATGTCTCCCTATTTCTCACCCTGACGTCCCCTCCTATGGATCTTTTAACATTGCTCCACTCATTTTCACTATGAATCAGATCACTAATGTTATTACCAAAACTAAAAATAACAGCTACATGGACTGGGACAATAAACTAGGCTTCCTTGTTGTTTAGAACAAAGTACCGTGTTCATCATTCTCACTGCTGTAGTTGCCTTTGGCTATATTGGCTGCATCCTGCCTAGAATACAACAACCAGCCAATTTCAAAAAGCTCTGGGTTACTCCCTCACATACCTCTCATCTGTGCAGATTTCTGCAGAATGTCCAGATTTTTGCCTCATGTTTTTGGTCTGTTCTTCATAAAATTTGTGTTGTTCTGGCAAATCACTGGGATGATCAGAGGATTAAAGTCATTAAAGAATTACATGCATTTGAGCTTCAGACTTCATATCCTTCAGAAAACGCATGCTAACACAAATCCTGTTATTCTAGCAAATTTATACGTTTATAAGAGCAGTATTTAAAATGTGTCCCTATTTCTGGGCATTTGTCCCCCATTATGGCAGGATTTGTCCCGATTTCTTATGCTGAGTTTGAGAGGTATGCTCCCTCACCTTCACTCTAACTGCTAACTGGACAGCCCAAAGGAGGGAAATCAGCAGTCAGAGTGAAGAAATGTTCAGTACATTCTTGCTGCCTTGAGAGGAAGCAAGCAGCTCTGAGGTTCTACAGGAGCAGCAATTGGCCTTGAAGCTTAATTTCTGCCAGATACGTCATCACAGGGGAGCCCTTCTACAGAGAAATAGTTGCCATTTTAAGAAAATAATATTTATTTTAATTTGTGACTAAAAGTAGTATTTCTTCTTTAGGAAACTTAATATTTTTACAATACCAGATGTTTTCTGCCTGGGACCTTTATTTTCAGCCAAAGACTAATCTTGTGATTTACAGGCTATTTGTGATAAAAAAGTACTGTTTATGTAAACTTATGGTTGTTTTGAGACAATTTGTGGGTCAAGAAGTGTTTTAAATAGGAAGAAAACTTTTTGAAAGTATTTAGTGCTTGTGTACACTTTGTGACTACTTACCTGTTATCTTTGCAGTCAGTGGGTATGCTGGCAACTGCTTTATTTCTGAGAGGGGATTTTACTGTTTTACTGTCAAATTTAAAGAAAATGGGACTGTGGATGTAAAAGTGCATGTGCTGCTTGGCAACATTTCTGTGACAACTTACATTCCAACCAACTCGTTCCAGCACAGCTAACCGGCTTTGAGTCCTAATCCTTGGCTGCAGCATGATACTCTTGCTGTTTTACCTTCTGTCACCACTCCAGTCTCAGTCTGTGCCTCAACCATTAGTGAGTGAATTTACAGAGGCCATTCATTGTTCCACAGTCTACTCATTTTGGGTACCACTGGTGTTGTCCTTTCAGCCACCATGGACCAGGGTCAGCCACATGCTGTTTGGCTGTTCCAGTTTCTGTTATGGTCACATGAGAATCATCTTCTTTGGGTAGGAAGACACTCCAGGGTGTGCCTTTTGGGGTAATGGGTTGATGGGGTTGGACTGCCATCTCTGAGTCAGTCTTCAGTTAGGGTGTTGTCTGCAAATCAAAAACAAGATTAGATATTGCATCTGAAGACCTGATATCTGTTAGAAAAGATGATTTTCTAACCTTAGCCATCCAATTATTATCAGCTGTTAATTGTTTTGTTCAAAAATCCTAACTCAAGGGCAATATGACTAAAGAAATCTCTGAGGAAAATCTGTCAGAGGATCATAACAAAGACCAAGCTTCTTCTGGAGATTCACAAACCCATAAATCTAACTTCGAAGAAACTTTCTCCTTTCTTCTCCTTTGGAGGAATTTTCTTTTTTTTCGGACTATTTTCAAAATGAATGAGGTATTTTCCTGGGAACAGATGG
This sequence comes from Protopterus annectens, assembly GCF_019279795.1. Lineage (NCBI taxonomy): Eukaryota > Metazoa > Chordata > Ceratodontiformes > Protopteridae > Protopterus > Protopterus annectens. The sequence continues at coordinate 1,289,555,106 of NC_056744.1, read as the reverse complement.
AAACTTCCCCTGAACTGAGGAGATATCATATGTTACATGTGGATATACCTCATAATACATGCATCTCTCCCAAATGTCCCCAAAATGGAGAATAGATTCATAAGTTGATATGTAAGTAATAGGCTAACTAACCTTGTGGGCCATTTTAAGCCTAGCCATTTTCCCTTTTCGTGCTTAAAATATCCTATCCCCTTTGTTTATAGATTGGCCTTACCCATCCCATGGTTGATAATTATGTATTACCCCTAATTAGAATAACTGGTATCATATCATAGACAATTTGAGGGGACCCATGCATGAGGTAAAGCATTTAAGAGCTGTCTCTGACCATTAGTAGTACAGGGGGCAGTCCTGGAGTAAATTTGTTGTTTGCTATCCATAGATCTAAGTTGTACTTGAAAATTGACAGGATGAACTTTGTTCTATATGAATGGGAAGTCTGTTCCAAAGCAGCGGTATCCACTGTGAAATATACTTTTTCCTCCAAACCATTCTGTTGATGTTGCTGAAGAGGTTTAGATCCCTCGACTGAGTATTTCTGATGTTGTCCACAACCATCCTGGACATGGGGAGTTATCACTAAATGCAATCTTGCTTATTGACTAGTACATCTGCAGTATTACATTGGGTTGAAATGGCTAGGCTTAAAATGACCTCCGGGTCAATAGCCTAGTAATCTCCTATGATTCTATGATCCTATGATCCGTTTGACTTGCTGATGTGCAGTAAATCCATTAGCAATGGGTTGAAGGATGCCTTATATGCCAGACACAGATCACCTATTAGCAGTCTGTAGGATACCAAGTATAATGACAGGACTTTGAGTCTGTTCATGTAGGATATGTTTAGGACTTGTATCCTTATTGCATGTGTTGGGACAGATACATGGTAAAGGGGATATTATGTTTAATGATTGGCCTAATGAGAACTGAGTAAAGGGGGACACTGACATCCCTAGATCTAGACACAATCTGTTTATAAGATGTGCAAAATAGAAGAATTTTCTTACAACAATAGACACATGTTGGTCAAAAGTTAAGTCACTATCCACATAAATTCCCGAATGCTAAACAACTGAGTTAACTATTAGGGGCAAATTGTCAGTGGGGTAATTCCCTGGGGTAGATGACTTCACAAAGGATACAGTAATGCATTTTTGACATTTAGTTTCAGACCATGATTTTGTCTCCAGTTACATATTTGAGACAAACCTTGCTGCAGGATGGCTAAGTCATTTGGGGATTCAATGGCAGCTCCTAGCTTGTAATCATCTACAAACTTAGTCAGCCAGAGCTCTTTGGTACTGGCTTTTACTTCATAAGATAGATGGCAAATGGGAGAGGTCCCAGCACAGAACCCTAGGGGACTCCACTGATGACTGGTTTCTTTGTGGAGGTAACTTGTCTTATCTGTGAACCACTTGGCAATCCAGCAGCAACATAGGGGTGTATTTCCAGTTTACTTAGCTTTTCTGCTATGCCTGGGTGGGGATGTGATGCCTCATCACTGGTCTAATAATCAAGGAGCCTCAATCCTCAGCACTATGACCAGTGGGGGACATAAACTGGGGGGATGACAGGTACACACACAGTATTTCCAGATGTAGCTCTCTGCATCAAGTGCAGTTTCCCTTAAGCGCACACAGAGACCACAGTTAGTCCGGGGCTAGTTTCTCCCTCTTTCTCCAGATCCCCAATAAGACTCCCCACTATCACAAATCTAGGGTTGAGATCTCAGCTGAGTGGCTAAGCCGAGACCTCCAGCACCCTCTCTGTCTAACCAGTGCTTCGTGCCTCTGACCACATAGCTGACACACACACACACTCTTTGAGGTTTGATTTATACACACACACACACACACACACACACACACACACACATACACACAGATCTGGGAAAGGCTGGCAAAGGTTTACTAGCTATGCCCCCTTCTGCCCAGACTATAAGGTAGTTATTACTTTCACCAGCCAATTTTTTATCAGCTACTTTCAGGCCCTTAACAAAGGGTCCAATCTTACTGTGTAATGTTACTATCTATACAAATGGTAGTCTGACCAAGAGCAAGGCTATTAGAAGTGGCCCACATTGTTACCAAATAAATATGCAAGTACTCTCAGAATTTAAATATGTCTCACAAATATCAGCCACAATGAAAGGTTTAAGTATAATTAATAATAAATAAACAATAATAAAAAAACAAGAAAATACTCAGTATATAATCACTGTAACATCAGAGTTCAAAATCACAGGAAATATTTAAAGCAACATCGTAGGACAGTCTCAAATAAATAAAGAAAAACATCTAAATTAAGCTTTGCTATATTCCTGACTATATCTATACAATTACTATATCTTAGTTAACTTACTTGCAAAGCAAGAAAGGCAAATGTTGTGAGTGGGTCTTCCAGCTAATGTTGTCAGGTCAAAGAAAAATACAGAATACTCAGTCTCTCTCAGAGAGTTCACAAATTAATATCTCAAATATTACTGCTGGAATAGCTTGCAGAATTACATAATTTCTTGTCATCTGACTCTATCCCCAGGTGGAAAACAATCATTGATGCAGCTGGTAGCATTTAGCATCTACCTGTGAAAATACATGAACAGGGGCTTTTCTTAGATCTAAGGCAGATCCTGGAAGTCATAAAATAATGAACACTTCCAAGACAATACAAAAAAAGCTTCTAGTTCTAGACATTGTGTCTGTTACTGCACTGAAACTAAATGAGAACATCCTTATATTATGTGGCCATACAGTAATTTAATTTAAGCTATTTTTCTGAAGTTAACCTCTTGTGTTTCATTTTCCCCTGTTAAAATATATACATTTAAACAGTTACAACAGTGTATATAAATTTCTGTTCTTTTTCCAGTAGGGTACACTGTGAATATATTTTTAAGCTCAGTACTTCCTAAACCCTTTTCAACACACACACTTTTATACCAGCAGTTTGATATATACATAACACACATTTGTAACACAAGCATATGAATCATGTTGATGTTCACAAATGACATATAATTATTTACAAAATTCCAGATAGCTGAGCTGGCAGTAGCTCCTTTTGTAACAGGGGAATTGTGTCAAAAGCTTTGCCCAGGTTGAGATATGTGGTGTGTACCATTTTGCCTTCATCCATTGCTTTGGTGACCCTTTCAAAAAATCTACCAGGTTGAGTAAGCATGACCTGCCTTTTACAAATCCAAACTGAGATGGGTCCAGTGTTTGAACAGACTTTATGAAGTACATCAGTCTAAAAAAAAATTGTTTCATCAAATTAATTTGATTCAGATGCAAAATCTACCTCTTTGCCAGCTAGCAACAGATTTATTAGTAACTACCAACACCTGCCTCTCAAAATCTTTCTCAGAAATTGACTCTTTATACCTCTTTCTGTTTGGAAACAGATTGCTCCACACTCTTGGGTACTAAGAGTGGTTCAGGAGGGGTGCAGTTGGCACTAGATACAAATACCTCCTTTCACTGGAATCCTCCCAGTCCTCCACACCAGAATTTGTTCCTCAAATTCTTCATTGTGTACTCATTTTAGGAGTCAGAACCAGTACCATTTGGCCAAAGGGCCAGGGATTTATTTCAGAATGTTTCTGGTACCAACAAAAGAACTTTCGTGGAGACCATTTCTGGATCTTTCCTTTCTCAATCTGTATATGAGAATACAAATTTCAAAATGCTGACCCTTCAAACACCACTTCCCCTCTAACCTCCCTTGAGTGTCATGGTAACAGCAGACCTAAAAGATGCTTATCATCATATTCCCATAGCCACAGGCTTCCTCAAGTTTCTCAGATTCTCAGTATCTGGTTCACATTATCAGTTCTATGTATATATTACCCTTTGGCTTGTTTACAGCTTCAAGAGTGTTAACAAAATGGCTAGCTCTGGTCATGGTTCCTTCCAAACTGAATGGCATTTACATGTTTCCTTATTTAGATGACTTTGCAGTGTCTTTTCCCAGATGTCAAGAGTCCTTAACATGGGTATCATAGCATCTTACCAGTCTGAGATTCCAGATAAATGTACAAAAATCCTCCTTAACTAAATCACACATAATTCTGTCTATAGGCTACCTTATAGACACTTCTCAGTAAAAGATTTTTCTTATACAAGAGAAGGTGGATTTTTACCTGGAAACTTTCCTGCACTTCTCCAATCAGTCTCAGACTTCTGCAAGAGAATATCTTAGGATTCTATGGTTTGTGGCCTGTATAATGCTCATAATTTCACTCACCAGGTTATATATGAGAAAATTTCAACAGTTTGTAAAAATCACATGGGCCCAACATTCCCTGGAATTTCAGATTCCAATTTTGGGTTTTGTGAAAACAGAAATGGAGATGGTGTAGTAGAGACACCAAATGGCTCAAAAACCAGATCTCCCATTTTCTTTTCAGATCTCCACTCAGTCTATAACTACATATGCCTTAGGTTTTGTTTGGGTAAAAGTTTCTATCAGGGTAAAGGTGCAAGGTCTGTGGAACTTCTCAGACAGGTCAAAGCACATAAATGTTAAAGAAATGTTGACTGTGATCTATGCCTTAAAAATCACTTCATTATCTGTGGTCCCCAGGACATCTTCAGGATTATAGCCTATATCACAATGGTGAGGTACATATACAAGAAGGTAGGCATCAAGTCATACCCTGTGTGCAGGCTGGATATGACACCTCGGAAGGTAGCTCTACCATATTGCGTAACCTTCCAAGCATCTTACATTCAGTCAGAGCAAAATGTAGTAGTAGACAAGCTAAGCAAGCCAGGACAGACCATCGCGCATGGAACTTGAATGGGGGGTGGGTTGCACTAGATGATCCAGCTGTGGAGAACACCTCAACTAGGTCTGATTGCCTCCTTTCAAACAAACTGCTGAACAAGTTCTTTACCAGGGCTCCTTGAAGGGAAGGCTGAAACACAGATACATTTTCATACCTGTGGAATATTTGTTTATGCATTTCCATCCTTTCCACTGATACCCAGGGTAATTCCAAATATTCTGAAGATTCTCCAGAAATCATTGTGGTGACTGGCTTTTGGATCAGGCAACAGTGGTTTTCCCTTCCACAGACTGGACCATCTCAGTCAAGATGATTCAACTAACTGGATGATTCAATTTTGATTCCTTTTAAGCACATCTTTCATGACAATGTACAGGGGGTACTAAAGGAAGCAAGAAAACAAAAAAGGAACTTGACTAGGCTTAACATGGTCTGCAAGGGCAGCTAGCCTTGTACTTACTCGTGAGCCTATGAAACTATGAAAACCTGCTACTAGAAAATCTTATATTGGCAAATGGAAAAGATTTCCAGTTGGTTCTAAGACAATAACAAGGGCTCTATTCAGGATTTTTTACCATGATTCTGAACTATTTGTTTGAGTTACTTTTCTCTAGCCTGTCTTAATCCTCTGTCATGGACATGTTCCATCCATTTCAGCAAGTCTGCTCCAGGATCTTCCCCTTTCCTCTCCCTTTTGTTAAAACAGTTTTTTAAGAGGAATTCACATATTAGACCACCTAGAAAACAGGTGGCCCCTTCCTGGGATCTAAACTTTGCGCTAGAAAAATTAGCCATGTGTACCTTTGAACAAACTCATCAACCTAATTTAAGATCCGTTCTTCCAAGACTGTGCTTCTTATTATCTTGCAAGTGTTGAAACTGCTGGAATCCCCCCACCACCATCAACTCTCAGACTGCACACTGCTTTAGTTTAAGCTAATTTAAAACTCTAGCATATTCTACTTTCACAGAACAAAACTTTGCTGGCAAAAGCGATTTACTCAGCAACACACATCTGCTGAGATTTTGCCAGCTTGCAATAAAACAATACTGAAGTAATGACTGGGCACCAGCTAAGGGAACACATTGTTAGAAGAGCCGCATTTTCATTGAATTAGCAGACCTCCAGTAAATGATGCTCCCATAAGAATAAAATGTAATGCTGTGACTGACTTTAAGCAGTCAGAGTGAAAATAACTTGTCTTTCTATCCCTAAACATTCCACCTCACTGATTGATTTAGGGAAGATTAAAAGCTAGAACTCCCTTTTAAACTCATACTAAGTTTAACTTGAAACTCTAACCATGACAACAAACTTTTGCCTGTCAAACATTTTGGTCTCTCCAATCTAATACTCCCACTTAATCTCTCTACCCTATTATGGATTCCTTTCCACCCTTACAGTACCTTGACACTTTAATTCGTATCTTACACTGCAATCTTTCAGTATATTAGGACATATACTTTCTGCTTTCTTCACTTTGAATGATTATTTTTCTTGTTGTTGCACACATGTTGTCAGGAGAACCCGTTTTGTTCATCATCTCCATGCTAGGGCTCTCTTTGCTTGCCTACCCTATTTCCAATTCCAACCCAGCCCCCTCTTCATCTACATTTATATCTATACACAACTGATCATATCGTGCATCAGCCTATTTACCCAGCACACCACAAAGGAACAACTACACAACCTACATCATTTACCATCTAAAATAATCCTTACATGACATCCTTCTTCTCCCTTCATGTCTCCTATTATATCACTTCCACTCTGAAACAACAATTACATCACTTCCTCCTTCTCCTTTTACATCTTCCTCTAGCTCTAAAACGTATCACCACTATATACATATAAAACCCTCACTTTCATTACTCTGTTCCACTTTCTTCCTGTATTTCTACTTATATCATTACACTACTGAGTCACTCTACACTTTCTGCATCTCTGTGCACTCCGATAAAATTACTAACTTCCTTCACAACAGTCACATTGTCAATGAACATTTAGAACATCATATCTCTTTTTTCTAGCACCAGCCTATCTAGCCTTAACCCATCACTACCTAAACCTTTATCCGTATCACTAACATCCCCTTGATACCATGTCATGTTCATAGTACAAGTCATTATACTGCTCATACTCACACAACATACATGCTATCACAAACCACTGTGTACTCATTATATACACAAACCCACCTCTAACACTTCCAGGAATGTGTCCACCACATCTACAGTTACCATACTTCATCATCTCTACAATTCTTCTCATCTCCACCTCTTCAAAGTTGCTGTCCTAAAACCAAAGAAACTACTACACACCAGGAATAAAAAAGAAGCATCAAATTAATAAGTTGATTCCCAGTCATTATTTCCTAACTTCAATACAGATCTGTGGAGACAGCCACCCCATCCTGGCTGATTTCAAGAACAAGCCCTAATTACCACCCACAGCCATTATCACCTCAGTACTACTAAAACAAAAAACATAGAGCAATGGGTTAAAATATGTATGATTTTATATATATATATATATATATATATATATATATATATATATATATGATATATATATAATATAATAATATTTATATATATAAATATATAATATATAACTATGAAAACATCTCTTTGTATCAGCACCACCAGTCCCAATTCAACAATGCAGACATCCTTATTTCCTTATTAAAACTTAACTCATATAAGAGCCTGTGTATTATTGCAGTATATATATATCCCTACAAGAACTAACATCAATATATTGCATGAAACCCTCATCTTAGGAGACTTCAATATAGACTAGTTCAAAGCTACATCTGCCATCCCACTGCAAGCATTAACCTCTGCAGCTTAGTTCATAGAGACTCCAACCACATACAATAAACCCACAAACAGAATATCACTGTTAGACTGAAGACTATAATCACACCTGGTAATATCTCCATCACAGACATCCTACCTGAGACCTTAAGTGACCATCTACCGTCTTTTACCAATAGAATCCCTAGCCACTCCCCTAGGTAACACCAGTTCACCTAAGTGCACAACCTAACTAACTTTAGTAGAGAGGCGTTTACCTCTACTCTTAAATCTTACAACTGGACATTTCTAAAAATACTACTTCGAAATGAAATAGAACTTGAATTTAATAAATTCTTCCTTGCCATACTAAATGAACATGTCCCCCAAGAAAGTAAGAAAAAAGTTAAATTGAACCCTGCTCCCTGACTCTTATGTAACCCTAATAGTAAAAAAACACCCCTTCAAACTGAAAAATCATAACCTTGGCCGCAGACAGTCTTCCATAAGAATATATGAAAATGGCTACCAAGGACCTTGCTTACTCCATAACCATATTAATAAGTTGATCCATTAATGAATGTCATGTCCCCAGAATATGGAAAAAGGCATATATGGTGCCACTTAACAAAGGAGGCTCATCTAATGACTATGCTAATTTCAGGCCAATTGCTATACTACTTCACATATCAAAAATCCATGAAAAAATCCTTGCATTTTCAAATGCAGTCTGGCTGATTGGATGGGTAACTGTAAATGCACCCCAGGTGTTCCACTGTCTCCCTCTTGGACAGGGGCAATAGGTGCTGATCATGGAAATAACGGTAGAACTTGGCTAGGCTTGTAAAGGCCATATGGCCATTAGCCTAGTTACTCCCTATGATCCTATGAAAAATTAAAACACACTCAATTATTTAACTACTTCAGTGTAAATAATCTTCCTTCAACAATACAACATGGTTTTTGAATCAATCATAGTACCACTATAGCCTTACTGCATTTAAATGACACCATCAATCAAAAATGAAATTACAGCAATCTAGTTTCCTTACTATTTATTGACTCAAAGGCATTCATCACTGACTCCCTTCACCTACTGCTACAGAAGCTGTCTTTTCTAGGTCTCTGTCTTACCTCAGTCTCCTGATTTTAAAAGAAACTTATTATACAGGTACTAAGCTGTCAAGTGGCAGAGGATTCCTCCACCTTTGTACCTGTCATAGCTGATGTTTCTGTTTAATATATTTATTTATTTATTTCACATTTGTTAACCGGGTTGGTCCAGCTGGTTAAAAATTTACCCTTTTTCAGTGGAGACCTGAGGGGAAAAGCCCCAAACAGACATACAAATACATATGAATAGAGACAAATTAACAATATTACAGAACAAAACAATCTTATGAATACAATGGATAAGAAAAACATAATGTACTCAGTGGAATAGTACATAGCTATATATACAAAAAGTGAAGTAATAGGTTGTAACAGGAGAAACAATGGATCTACAATCAGCAGCCAAAAATGTTACTCTGATACAATATGCTGATGATTCTACATTAATCTGCTATGCCACTACTCTGCACAGATTACAAAAACTGACCTAGGAATCCTCCACAGTCAAGTGAAACGGGCTAGGCAAAACACACCAACTACTGAAGCTCCCTGAAAAAAAACTTTGTTTCTCCCTTTTACTCTTAAATCACACTCACAAAGTAAAGACCAGTTTAACATCACCTCATCCAATAACACTAACACTGAAATTGTACCACACACTAAACTTTTTTGAGTCACAATTGATAATATGACGTATCATCCCTGTCACAATAGATGATATGATATATCATCCCCATAGCGAATAACAGTCATGAAGACAGTACATACATTTGCAAAGCATTAAAAACTGGATTCCTTTTCCTAGTTCAGGTATGGCCTTGCTAGGATCATTCCCCTGGAGCTCCTGGATCCTCTTTCTTACTCCTCATAGTTTGGCTAGACTTTGGTAAACAACTCATATAGCCAAAAGGCTACTGCAGCAGCGAGAATATAGGTGTTGAAGTTGTACATACCATAACATTCGATGTTCAAATTCCTCACTGGTTCAGTAGCCACACCCACCCACCTTACACTTACTTCTTCATATAGTTAGTTGTTGGGATATAAAGTTATTTATTACTGTTTATATCTTGTAGAGGTTCAGGATGAGTATGCTCTTTTCACTGTATGATCAAGAAAGTCCTGAAGATTTAACTGCTGATGTCTTTCCTCTGGGCTGTCCAATCAGCAGTCAGAGTTAAGGCGAGGGACTGAACCAGAGCTTTGTGAAGCAGGCTGGTTGTTGTACCTGGGCAAGATTCAACCCATATATCCAAAAGGCTACTTCAACAGTTAGGAATTCAAACATCTACTGTTATGGTAAGTACAATTTACACAACAATACTATACTAATGAAACTGGCTTTAAGATTTTTTTATTCTCAGTCTATCCACAGGATATGTGCCTGAGGTCTGGAGCAGAGCAGTTGTGGTGCCTTTACATAAGGGACACACAACCAACTGACCTATAACATGTCATCTTTTTAGCCATAGTAATATTATCTGTAAAATCATACAATGGATCTAAATCAATATCATTAATAGCAAAATTTGCAACTTACAAATACTCAGTATGGCTTTGTGAAGGGTAGGTATTGCTTGATTTATTTGATTACCTCAGTTTATGAGTGTTTCTAATGCTGTTTATGGTAAGTCATGCTCCCCATATCTCAAAATGAAAAATGAAACTATAACCACACAAAGATGCTTGGCTAAATCAATGTAAAACTAAAGAAAAAAGAAAGCCCTTTACATAACAGTTCAAAATACTTTACTGGCAGAGGAACGCTATTAAAGAATTTTGAAGTGCTCACTGGAATGCTGGCCATTTTTTGGCTTGGTCATTCTGTGCTTGCCACTTATCTTAACCTTGCCAAGGCATTCATTACGAGTCAGCATGCAGACATTGTTGATTAACTTAGCAAGCAAGTAACTATAAATCATTGTAAAGTGAACTGCTTAGATTTTAGACATTAGTGACTACTAATAAAGTAATTTTGCTGCACTCTGAAAGCTTAAGGCAGTTAGAAAATGCTGTTCTACGAATACTGCATAGTTGCTGTAATTCTATGTATAAGTGTATCACTGTAACAGCGAATGAAGAGTTGTCCAAATAGCTAATGACTAAACTGAGCTAGAAAGATATATTTAAGGGAAATCACAGAAAAAATATTGTGTTTGCATTGGATTGAAAGTTTACTATTATGTCTCTACTGAATTTTGGTTTACAGTTAAATGCTGTCCTACCTTAAAGTGAGAGCTTACCAGATAGATCATATAGCTAAAGTAGTTCTTAATTTGTATTAAGGTAAAATAAGGTGCTAGCTAGCTATCCCTTATCAGGTCTGATCACCCTACCTGTCTTTACCTTGAACGGCTCAGAACACAGGGAAGACAAACTCCACCCTGAAACCAACAAGCAATCTTACCTGCCATATCCCTCATTAGAAAAGAATTTGCTACAGGTCATTATCTTCTAAAAAAGTTAATACCGAGTAGCTGAACTGAGTCTACAGCCTGTGCCTATAGCCTAGAAGCCCACAAACATAAATGGCTCTTTAATTTGGACAAACACCAGAAATGAAACTGTTTTTACCATTAGCTTCTTTTCACCAGTTTAGCTCTATTTTTACTAACTCTCTGTCTATTTTTTATCAAACATCAAAATAGAGCTTTCAGCATAAAACATAGCATTAAAGGTTAAAGTACAGCATAAACCTAGAAATAAAGGTTAAAGGATTCTGTTACTTACAGACCTTAAAGCTCCTGTGGTTTGGATTAGCCCTGCTGCGCTTGCCCTCGCTCCGCTCGGGCTCGCTCTGTGCCCCACCCTGCCCCCAAATCTCACCCACACCTAGTGCTGCTAAATTTATAGCTACATTGCCACACCCTCTCCACAGAACTAATCACCATTTCCCTAGTTAGTCATAGGACCTACCCTAAATACAAAACCCTCCCTACTTCTTTACTATACCCTTGTCTCTTGCACTTCCATCACCATTTTTAAACATTCATTAGTTAAAAACCTCTACAATGCCTCTACAAACCTTAACCTCACCTTTCAAATTAAACCTTCCTATTGCCTTAGACCCCTGCTGAAAATTACCTATCTTCTCACAGCCTATGAAAATCTTATCCTCCCAGGCTCTTACTACCCCAGATCCCAGACCAATACTCCTGATCTATCAAACAACTTTAATCACCCACTACTCCCCCCCCCATCTAACTCCCTTACTACAAAAATACAACATCCCATTTGAGCCAGGTATGTTAACCCTAGAACTAAATAATATTACAAACTCTTATTCAAACTCCAGAAACACGTAATCAATTCACAAACTAACCTCATAATTGATAGGGACATTCACCCCAACCCATGTCCAACTCCACCTGATGCAACTGGCCTTATAAATAATACCCCCACTATCCTGCAAAACTTAAACAAAACCTTCAACTCTCTCATGATCTGTCACCTAAATATTAGAAACCTAAATAATAAAATCCATTACTTGCATGCATTAGTGGCTGTACACTCCCCAGATATGCTATGCCCTACTGAAATCTGGCTTAAGCCACCCACCACTGACAATGACGTTATACCCCCAGGTTACAATATTTTAAGACTGGATCACACCTCTAGGAAGGGAGGGGGTAGCTGTTTTATATAAAGCTATACTTAATGTAACTATCTCCAATTTTCCACAAGCTCCTCAAACTGAAAATGCATAACTACTTATTACAAAGCTACAAATCAACAAACACAAATCTATAAACATTGTCTGCATTTATATTCCACCAGGTAACAGCACAAATACCCTTGAGGACATCCTACAATGGCTGTCCATAAACTGCCCACAAGAAACCATTGTTCTCAGAGATTTTAATATTGACTGGAACATCTGTTCCTCAGACTTCCCTACCACCCACATAAATTTATATGACTTCACCCAGGTCATATCATCCACCACTAGAATTAGTAATCCCAACATCAAAGAAAGTATACTAGACTAGATTCTCATAAATAGCCACCCCCAAATGTATAAAGCAGGCACCCAACCTGAGGAAATAAGTGATCACTTCCTCACTTATTTACTCAAGCAAAAAACTGATATCCCTCAAATACCTAGCTTCAATACTATTAGGAACAATAAGAACTTTAATCAAACTGAATTCCAAAAAGAATTCCAGTCATGTAACTAGTCTTGTCTAAAACTACTCCCATTACATGAAGCAGTTTCGTACTTCAACTCCACATTTCTTACTATCCTTGATAACCATACACCTACCTGGACTATCAGAATCAATAAAAATGTGGCACCGTGGCTGTCTGAAGAAACTAGACAAAAAATTGTATGTAGAAATAAAGCCTGGACCTCTTGGATAACCACTAAATCCCCAAAGGACCAACGTATATATAAACAGCTAAGGAATGATACAAAAAAGTCTATTGTTCTAGACAAAAAAAATATTACTATAACCTGCAACAAAACACCAAAATTGACCACAACAGTTCTGGTCCAGTATAAACAATCTTCTCCACCCAGGACATACTACTACCCATACCCCCTTGACTTCCTTCCAAAAGCCTCCAGAAAATATTGCCAACACCTATAACACTTTCTTTACAGAAACTATTCAATCCCTTGCCTACCAACTAGTACCCAATAACCCAAACCCAATTGACCCTATATCCAACACTCACCTCTCCTTTAACTTTCAACCAGTACCAATATCACGTATAAGATAGTTATTCAAGAAACTGAAACCCACCACCCTATCAACAGACTTACTCCCCACTGAATACCTTCAAAAAGCTGCAGACCTATTTGCATATCCCATTTCAATATTAATCAACAGAACCATCTCAGAAGCATATATCCCCTCCATCTGGAAAATTTCCCATGCTATTCCTCTCCATAAAAGGGGTAATTCCACTGAACTATCAAATGACTGGCCTATTGCCATTCTGTCACCTCTGGCTAAAATTAGGGAAAAATGTATTCATAAGCAACACTTACACTGCTTTAATCTGGACAATCTCCTAGCCCCCTCTCATCACAGATTTAGACCCCCACCATAGTACAACTTCAGCCCTTATTTCCTTCTCTCACACAATAAATCAAAGTCGTAATAATAACAAGCTCACCTCTGCCCTCTTTCATGACCTATCCAAGGCATTTGACATGGTAAATCATCAACTACTCCTATGGACACTAAAAACTCTCAATATAGATAACCTGGCACTTTGCTGGTTTTATTCCTATCTAAGTGGTCGACAACAAGCTGTGCTATGAAGGGATAGCCTATCCTCCCTTTTGTCAATCACCCTTGGTGTGCCTCAAGGGTCTATACTAGGACCTCTCCTATTTTCCATTCATTAATGATCTCCATACAGTCATCCCCATAGGGTTGGGAGGGTGGCTTAATGGCTAAGGTGTTTGCCTTACAAACACAAGGTCCAGGGTTTGTGTCCCACAAGGGATAATTGGCTAGGCTTAAAATGGCTCGAAAGGGCAGTTAGCTTAGTACTAAACTATGAACTGTGAACCTATGAACCCAAAGCAACCTACATTCAATATACAGATGACTCTCCCCTAATCTGTTCTGCCACCTCCCTGATAGACTTACAGACCTTATCCCAAAATACTTTTAACAAAGTTGAAAGCTGGCTCACTGATCGGTGTCTTCTATTAAATCCAAATAAAACAAAACTGTTACTCTTCACCCCCCTCTCGGAAAGTCCCTATGCCATCATTTACCATAACATCTAATAATGGCACCATAATTTCCCCAGAATCTACTACAAAGTTATTAGGTGTAATAGTTGACAATAACCTTAAATTTGATGCCCACATCAATAGAACTATTAAAACAGTCAATAAGAAACTTGGCTCTTTATATAGAATTAAGCCAGTCCTCACACCAACTGCTAGGTCAGTGATTGTCCATACACATTTACTACCAACCGTTCTTTATGCCTCCCCAATTTTTACAAACCTAAGTAAATCTGGCCTTTATAAACTCAATAGTTGCTATAATAATATAGCCAGATTTGCCACAAGTTCAGCATATAGAACACACCACTGTCTTAACCTACGATCCCTAGGCTGGCTAGAGTTACCCTCTCAACTTCAGTATAACCAATTAATAGTTGCTCACAAAGTCCTCTATCAGCCAGAAATCACATCCATACCCAAAAATATAATCACCCCCCTACAGTAACCTAAAAACACTCCACTCTTCTAACAAAATGCTAGTACAAACTGTTAAATCCAATAACTTAGCTGGTGAGTCACTATTTTCCAACTCTGCTGGCAAAATCTGAAACCTACTCCCCGCTGAACTTACAGCAGCCCACTCCATAATCCAATTTAAAATGTCTCTCAAAACACACCTAAAAATGAATTGGTTGTGCCCCTGTACAAACCCAGACTAACCTACTCACTATTTTACTTTTTTTGTTGTTGTTTTGTTGTTGTTGTGTCTTTCGGCTTTTCCCGGTTAGGGGTCGCTACAGTGGAACTCCGGTCCGCTAATGATTGGCAGTAGATTTTTACGTGCCGAGCTGCCAGCCCTGATGCGCAACCTTCAATGAAGGTACGCCCATTCACGCATGTCTCCACGCAGAAGACGCTCTAGCTAAGAATCGAACAGGACAATGTCTTACTGTGAGGCAACAATGCTACCGCAGCACCACCACCGCTCTATTTACTTTATATTACTATATTCCCTGGCTACTTGTAGAAACTGTCTTATAATAAGTCTGTAACATCAGCTGTCTCACTCTAATGTATAGTACTACTTAATGATATGCTACCTTGCTCAGCTTTGTACTAGTAAAAATGTTTATGTTCTAATATGAAATGTAACAATTGTAAGGTTTTTACATATGTATTCCAACAAATCTGGAACATGGATCTGTATGTAATTGTATAAATAACTACAACTGTAAGTCTTCTGTATCTATGTACAGGTGGAGCTTTTCTCCCTGGGCCTTTGCTGAAAATGGACCTGTATCCAGCTGGACTTTCCTGGTTAACAAATGTAAAATAAAATAAACTTACCAGTATAAATATCTGGACCTATATTACTTGCAAACTGGCTGTCTGGGCACACAGTGTAAGAGCTAGAGGTGCCTTCTCATCTAGTAAATTAGTCACTAGTGGAGTCCCTCAGGATTTTCTACTGGGTCACCTTCTCTTTCACGTCTATTTCTCTGATGTGATGACAGATGTCCAAGGATTCTGG
Source organism: Protopterus annectens (assembly GCF_019279795.1). Lineage (NCBI taxonomy): Eukaryota > Metazoa > Chordata > Ceratodontiformes > Protopteridae > Protopterus > Protopterus annectens. The sequence continues at coordinate 1,289,539,174 of NC_056744.1, read as the reverse complement.
TAAACCAAGCCTGCAGATGACTCCAGACTGGATAACATTATTGATTTCTCTACAAACACTTCCAGAAGAGCTAGATTGTATCAGCAACTAGTGTTCTGACCAAGGCCTTAGACTTGGTCCAAAAATGTAGTGTTGTTACATTTGGGAAAAATGAATTTTCCACTGATTATCACATTAATGGAACTCCACTTAAGTTCATTACCATTATTAGAGATCTAGGAACTTTTGCAGACAATGAAGTACATCCCTTGATCATCAAGTTACAAGAAGGAAATATTTCTCAATTGCCACACTGATTGTCAAAAGTACAAAGGTAAATCCTAAAAAACAAACAGGTGTTAGTTCCCCTGTATTCTCTCCTTATAACGCTGCTCACTAAATATGATACTCTGACTGGTATCATCTTCCCAAATGTGTATCCCAACTTGAAAGAAATCAACATTTCCTAGCCAGGAGAATCAAAGTGCTAGGCTTCCTTAGCTATAGAGATAGATTCCTATGTGTAGAGCTCTTTATTGCATTTTAGTCTGTGGAAGATCCTGTTTTCCTAGATCTTCTTCACCTCAGAAACATTAATGAAGTTAGGAATACTTGAGCCAAAACTCTGTGTTACGTTATAATATAAGTAGGGGGTTTTGAACATTATCAAAAGGATTTCCCTTGCAGTTTTTGCTCATTAACATGGACTGTGCCTTGAAATGGTCTATTGTTATCAATTTGCTACCACTGTAAACAAACTTAAATAACTAAATAAATAATTACATAAATCAATAAATAAACACCAAAAGCACTGCTAATGCAGTGGAGTAAATCACATAGGCTTCCTTGTCCTATTCATTTTGGTAGCAGTTGAAATGCATACTAGACACACACATATGGCTGGTGATAGCATTTTTGAGGGATCCAACAAGTTTCAAGTTGGGGGCCCAACCCCATGGGATGTGAGGTGTTACCATGTTGCTGCCACTCCCCATTTCCTATTAAGTTCCCAAGCACCCCAATGATAATCACTGTATACCAAATGGTACAAAAAAGCTAGTCCACACATACCATTACAGACAGACAAACTTGCAGTGCCACTACACACAGACTGGCATTTAGTAGCAATGTCAAATAACAGCAAGTCTCTGTGCCACAGCAAGGCACCAGTCTAACAGAGGTATAGGCACACAGTGAGTGGCATTTAGTAGGATGTTGTTAAATTACAACAAGCCTCTGCATTGCATCAAGGTAGACAGTCCCACAGAGCTACACAAAGGCACCCACACAAACTCCCACACATCAACAGACCACACACAACAGAGACAACAGCCCCCACACAACAGAAACAGAGACAGCAACAGCCCTCGCACAACAGAGACAAAGACAGCAACAGCCCCTGCACAACAGAAAAATAGACAGATATAGCCCCCACACAACAGAAATAGAGACAGCAACAGCCTGCATACAACTGAAACAGAGAGAGCGACAGCTCAGACACAACAGAAACAGAGACATCGACAGCCCACACACAATAGAAACAGAGATAGTGGCAACCTGCACACAATAGAAACAGAGACAGAGACAACCCGCACACAATAGAAACAGAGATAGCAACAGCCTACACACAATAGAAACAGAGACAGTGACAACCCGCATACAATAGAGACAGCAACAGCCCACACACAATAGAAACAGACAGTGAGAGCCCACACACAACAGAGAGTGAGAGCCCACATGCAACAGACAATGACAGCCCACACAAAACAGACAGCTGAAGCTGACACATAACAGACAGCAACAGCCTGCACAGAGACAGCACTATAGCAAGACTGCAATATGTTGGCACAAAACAGGTGAAACTGACATACATAACATAGACAGTGCTACAGCAAACTGACACATACGAGACACTGAGGCAGAGATCCCCACACAGGGCAGCAACAGCTACAGTGATAGACCCTGAAGAGAGATTTACTTCTCAATATGCGTACATCACTACTGCAAGACTGAATTAATAGATCTTAAAATACAGGCAGAACACTACAATGAAATTGTGACATACACAAGACACAGAGTAAGGCAATACCGAGGGGCCACTTCATGCTCACTTGAGAGCACAGCTAAGCCTGAAAGTCTCTCTTGACTCATTGATGACTGTAGGCATGTATTTTGAGTTTAGAAACACTGGGTTCTGCAGTTGCCACTGTCAGGTACAGTCAAATAAATGCACAATGCAACACAAATATTTATATAGATATCTTGTAACTGATTCTAAAAGAGGAAATGTAACAAGGCAATGATTCGGCATCAGGCATTTGAGAAAGGCTTTTTAATTCATGCCCATGTCCATGGTCATAGTGGTCAGTGTCATAGTGGCTATTTGTCCTGTCAGTCAATTGTTCCTTTAAGAGTCTTGCACTGTTGGGTCAAGGTATTTTAAGAAATGTTACTTAAGGCTTTAATATTTGCTAAAATAGGCCTTGTCAAGCTCTGAAAGTTGCTCATACTGATCAGTAAATGACTGTAGTGTCTTGTCCAGCAACGCAATGAAGAACTCTAGCTGTATTTTTATTTTTGGCCCCTGTACAGTCTTATCCTCTTCTTCATAGTCAAAGAAACGCTTTACTTTCCTGTGCCTGTTTTCCTGAAATGTGGTGGCTAACATTCGGTTCTTCTGCTGTCTTGGAGGCTTCACCCATGGCACATTGAAGTGTTGTTTCTCTGTAGATTCTCAGCAGGTTCATAGTTGATGCAAGTACTTTGACACATATTGAAGAATCAACTGATGGCCTCTGTGAAGATAGGTAAAAGCTGCCAGCCTACCTAGATAGAATTTTGCAGATAATACTGTCATTTGTAAATATTAATGTAAGCCATATGCTTCTTCTCTTAAATGTGAAAAGACTGTATTGGATGTTGAACTGGAAAAAAATGTAACAACAGTGCACTCTGCTGTAAGAAAGATGATAAGTCAAGCATTGTGAAATCCTTTGATTTAAAATGTGGAGTCGAGATGTCTAGAGGGAAGCATTCTGCCTATTGTTTTGAGGCCAGAGTTAATGGCTAGAATTTACATGTATAATTTCTTTTATTGCTCTGGCTTCCTGACCAGCTGCAAGATCAAAAGGGCTATTAACCTCTTAGTTTCTGTTAGCCTGGGAACCAGAAAGAAATGATGTAATCTGAAATGAATCAGTGGCACTGTGTTATCAATTTAAGGACAGAAAGAATGAGGACATTTAGCATTTGTCTTGAGAACATTCAACATCAACAGCACTGTCTTGCTTTATGTGTTTTCTCTTAGATATAGCTAGGAACTAGGAAGATCAGATTAGCTTTTTTCTGTATTGATGTCAAAACTTTTCTACTGTATTATTTTAAGTATTTCTCTGTGATCTCTGAACTCTTGACTAGCACTGCATAGTAAGAAGCATTGTCTTGTGTTTTTAATATTTATTATTAAATATTTAAAAACCTTTCAACTGTGGCTGTTTTGTGTAGAGATAATTTAATCTCTACAGTACATTGCATATATATAGTGATACTGCACAAAGTCATTCCAAATAAGCCTTGACTGTTCTGTTGTACTTACCATTTGGATAATAATATTGCACAGTATAATTGGACACCCTTTCATAAGGGCATTTTGGTAAATGTTAAATATTAGTGGGTGGTGGTAAGTGGTACTACCGTATAGTCTGGGTAAAATGGGCACAGCCTCTGGACAACCTGTGCCAGCCTTCCCCAGGAGTGTCTGTGTGGTTGTATATAACTCTTACATCAAAGTGTGTGTGTGTCAACTACTTGGGCAGGGACATGAAGCACTGGTTGGACAGAGAGGGTGCTGCAGGTTTTAGCTTGCCCACTAGGCTGAGATCTGGACCCTACAGCTGTGCCAGTGGGGAGTCTTATTGGGGACCTGGAGAGAAAGGGAGAAACCAGCCCCAGACTGACTGTGATCTCTGTGTGCTATAAAGGGAAATTGTACTTTACTATGTGTGTATTTATTATATTTTCCCTATATGGACACCCCTCACTGGTGTTAGTGGTGAGGACTGAGGCACCTTGATTGCTGGGCCAGTGCACAGGCATCACAGCCTCTGCAGCATTTTGCTTGCATGATTTACCTCTGTCAGCACATCATACCAAACCACTAAACATATAATGAAATGGTATGGTATAAGTTGCAAGTGCAATCCCTTTGTCTGTTGATATGTTGTGGCATCACTTGCATATAAAGCTTCATCTGTCTCCTGCAGTGTTAATGTGTCCTTTCAAAATATGCCACCAGCTTGTTGATGCTGAGCAGAGTCCATAAATGCAGTGCATACATCCAAAGAAAGACACTGCCTATAGTGGTGAAAGTGCTCTATCACTAACTATAAGTTTATTTATTTTATTAAGAAAGAGACTCAGACTCACTGAAGAGAAATGAATGCAGGAAAAGAAAAGGCAAAATGGCATACTACTGCAGAGACGTGCAGTTCTTTGTGGGAGTTAGAAACATTAAAAAAGAAACCCATACTACCATGGCTGCTCTCACCAAGACATTTTAAAGTAGCAGATTGTTAAAGGGAAGAAGAGACATTAACCACTTACTAAAAGATAGCAAATCAAGATCTGATCAAAAACATATACATATATGTTGTTCCTTTTCTACCCATGGTTGTCCTCAAAGCAGCTTTACTGTAGGTTTCCTTACAGTTTTTCTAATCAAATGTTTGGTATTTCTGGATAAAAAAAAGTACAAAAACAGTAACCAAATGAACAGCAAAAAACTTAAACAGCCATTGTGATCTGCCTCCACAAAATAATAATAGTCTCACATTAGTGCATTTAGTAAACTAGGCACATCAAGGCCTTCAAGGTGGTAGTGTTGTAATGTCCTTATGGAGTGGACTGTGAAACTAGTCTTCCTTCAAACCATATACTGTAAAAATGTTTTCTTCATATTCCTCTTTACCAGAGTAAACAAATATGTATAATGCAGTTCTGGCAGTATAATTAAAACTTTGAATTTATAAAGAAATAACATAAAGAATATTTTCTTATTATTCATCTTTGAGTTTAGATTAACATCTTGTTTCAGGTTTCTGAAGTACAAGAACCCTTAATTAAAAAAATATATCTCTTAGAGTGTTCTACTCATAATTTTGTCATTTGGGGTATCTGATATCTATAAATTCAGCAAGAATTCTAACATGGAAAAAACCTTTGCAGTTAGATGAGTTTCTGTTAGATGGTCTGTAAATAGTTTGAATTGTTTGAAATGTAAATGTGTAATTAGTATGTGATTAGCATATAATTGCTATGCAATTGTATACAAATTACTAGGTTTATGAGGAGGCTAGGAAACAAGAATGTTTTGAACCCATACTGGTTCTAATTACAGTCTGTTTTTATTAGAAATGGAGATGGCAGTTTCACAAATACCCACACATTAGTTAGATGGAAGTTTCTGACTTTTTTTTTACTTCATTAATGAGGAATAGCATTTTTTGGGGGAAAACACAGTTAAGGGGACCAAAGACTTTTTATTATTTTTAGTGAAAGGATAAACACAATACATTTTGCATATCTCCGCCTGTGAAGATCCTGTATTTGCATTGCTGCTTATAGTCTTTAATGATAAAATCCTTACTACAAAGAGCTGCTGCAGAAAATGCTATCTGAAAATGATGCATGAATGATCCTTCTGCAAAATTCTGGACAGTTGAGTGGTATGCATCCTGTTATTGGAAAGTAAGGTGCTCCCTAGGTAAAAGCTAGTTGGGACACTAGACACTTAATAAAACAAACATCCCTTACCTGCTAGGTACCACCCAAAAGATGGCATGATTTGAAATCAAGTTCTGTGTATGTGTGTGTGTTTGTGCATTATATATAGATATATAGATATTTTTATATATATATATATATATATATGTATATATATATATATATATAGAGAGAGAGAGAGCTTCATAGGTTCATAGGTAGGTACTAGGCTATCGGCCCTAGGGCCCATACAAGCCTAACCAAAAAATGTACCCTGACTTTCACCACCCAAGAAATTTTTTTTCCTGTGCCCCTGTCGAGCAGAGCCACAGAAGTGATCCCCGGGGTGAATTTCCCATCCAATCATCAAGATTTTTCTTGAAGAGTGCTAATGAGGAGCTCTGTTTGACATAGATAGGTAGCCTGTTCCAGAGTATGGAAAGTCTCTGGGACAGGAATCTGAATGCTATATATATATATATATATATATATATATCTATATATATATATATATATATATATATGTGTGTGTGTGTGTGTGTGTGTGTGTGTGTGTGTGTGTGTGTGTGTGTGTGTGTGTGTGTGTGTATGTGTGTGAATATATATATATATATATATATATATATATATATATATATATATATATATCTATATATATATATATATATATATATATATATATATATATATATATATATATATATATATATATATATATATATATATATATATATATATATATATATATATATATATATATATATATATGGATTCACTTTGGAAGCTCAAAATACTGAAATATCGAAATTCAGTATTTCGAGCCCATAAAGTGGAATCCTGACAAGAGTGAAACCCGAGAAGCGCGAAATTCAAAACCTCGAATACTGAAGGTTTTGAATTTCGTGATTCTGAGGTTTCGCTGTGTTTATGGATTCAGGTAAGTGTGTATTTGTTAAGGGTTTTGGGTATGGGCTGTGGTGTGTGTTAGTGTGTTTTGTTGCTATGATGTGTGTGTGCGAGAAGAATATAGCTTATGTGGTGGTATTTTGTGTGTGTTTGTATGTAGTGTGACCTCGGAGTTAGAATATAAAATTAGGGGGGTGTGGGGTCACAGCCCACCACATGGGAGGTGCAGGGGTGCTTGCCCCCTTGCTTTCATGTAGTAGACAGCTTGTGTTTGTCTGTGGGGAGGATGGTGTGTGTGTGTGTGTGTGTGTGTGTGTGTGTGTGTGTGTGTGTGTGTGTGTGTGTGTGTGTGTGTGTGTGTGTGTGTGTGTGTGTGTGTGTGTGTGTGTGTGTGTGCGCGTGTGTGCGTGTGTGTGTGTGTGTGTGTAGTAGAAGCACGTAATTCAAAATCTCCAGTGTGCGAGATTTTAAATTTCGCGGTTCTGAGTTATCGTTGTTTTATGGTTTCGGCTTTATAACCTAGATATACTGAATTTCAATATTTCAGTATTTCGAGGATATAAAGTGAATCCATATATATATATATATATATATATATATATATATATATATATATATATATATATATATATGGATCCCTCTTCAGTTGATCAACCTTCTGAAAGAATTAAGATTAATAAGGTGTGGTCTGCACTCTTGTGGGAGGAGAGGGCAGATTCTGCCCTTCTGAGCTGGGAGTTTATGGTTAAAGGCTTATTGTGCCTGTTTATTTGAACTGTGTTTTTCTGAAATTGGTATGCCTTGTTTGCTGTAGCATAGAATAAATTCAGACCTGCTGAATCTAGCTTTGGTTGTATAACATGAGCACTAATCCAGACCATCGTTTTTTGGAGAAGGTCCCCTGCACCCTAGTGACAGGAGTGTGCAGTTAGAACTTGTCTGATTGAAGACTGCTGGAACGCGGCTCAGTTTTTAGCTTTTTATTAGTTAATTGGTTAATTTGTTTAAATCAATTTGCTCATTTGCTACTGTTATATAAAAAAATACACTTTATGCATCGCCGTTTAGCTAGGGTTAAACTATTCCTGGTGCCATAAAGTCTGCTCTTTAAAATTTCCCTTAAAACTAGCCAGTTTTTTTAGTTTTAGCACTCAGATATGTTTCTTTGAGCAAAGCACCTGTTCAGAACTCATTGTAAGCACTAAATAAGCTACAAATTACTACAGCACTCAATTTTCCTCACTTGTCTAGAGGAAAACAGTTTTTGGTACTTAATAAATAAGCACCTATCCAGGCATGTCTAAGGGTCAGCTCCCGGTGTTTTCTCCTGTCTACCTGATGAATCTGGGCATCTTGGGGAAATGCAGCAATTGCCTCATGTACACAGACAACTCTCTCCTCCTACCACCCAACACTACAACCTGTGAGAGATGCACTTATATAGCCAAACTGAAAGCAAAGCTCTCTTCACCCAAGATTGGACTAGACAGTTAAGAGGAGAAGGTAAACTCTTGCACCACACCACACTCATCACATAGTCCCTCAAAACCTACACCATCAAAACAGACACATAGAAACACAAAACACACACCTACATTTGCAGAGGCTCTCAATAAAAGTCTGCTCAAGCAACAGAGACCTCCAAAGCAGAAACGCAAACAAACTCCACCCCGCTAACATAACCCAAATGACACATAGCCCACAAACTCAGTATGCCACTCAACCACAGCCCATAATACATAACAATGTACCCAACACTCTAGTCATAGATGACTCTATAGGCAGGCACACTGATGTTCCACTCACCAGGCTAAACAAGGAGAAAGTTACTGTCAGCTGCCTGTCGGGTGCCAGGATCCACCACATAACACATGCACTCAGGTCACTCCACAGCAAGTACAAATATGACTCTGTCATTGTCTAGTTGGTGTGAATGACCTGAGATGTACCTCCCTGGACTACATAAAAAAAGACATGGAGGAGCTCTCCGATCTTGTAGCCCAGGCAGGTATGACCATAGCCCTGAGTAGCATCCTGCCATCACCCAGAATGATACCACAGTACAAGGACAAAATGAATGACTTCAACAATTGGCTAAGCTTCTGGTGTCATTCTAAGGGGATCCAGTATCTGTCTGCCTGGGATGACATGATCAATAAACCATGATGCTTTGCCAGAGATGGCCTGCACCTGTTGCCCTTGGGATTCTGGATACTGGCTAAGGCTCTTGTCACACCTATAGTGCCTTTTTTAGGCAAGGTTCAAATGACAAATTCACCACCGTAACAGGTACAAGCAAGCAAAATCTGAGGGTAATGCTACTCAATGCTAGAAGTCTAAACCCCAAAATGCATTCACTCAAGGCACTCCTTAAAATGGAAAACTTCATCATCTGTGCAGTGACAGAGACCTGGTTCAAGGCTCCAGAGAGCACTCCTGCATTACCAGGCTATAATTCATACCACACCTTTCGGCCACCTAACCTGGACCGAAACACTAAAGGTGGAGGCATGAACGTATTCATTAAGGATATCCACACCTCCAGGCTAGTTGCTCAGCATAATGCATCTGAGATTATCCAAGTGCAACTAACTCTCGGCAAGACCACATTCCAAACTGTAACTTGCTACAGATCCCCCACCAAGTCCCAGGATGCCCACTCCTCATTTCTTGATGCACTGGAAAATATTAGGGTATGACCCAACACCCTCATAATGGGCGATTTCAACTACTCCACCATTAACTGGGAAAACTACTCATGTACCAACTCTTTTGCTCAACGTTTTATGGAATTCATAAATTCCAACACCTTGGATCAAATTATCCACACCCCCACCAGGGACAGCAATATCCTAGACCTGATCATTACCAACATGGGCGACCAGTGTTCCACACCAGAGGTCAAATTCCTCATTGGTCAGATCCGACCACAAGCTAATCATGCTAGACTTCCACATCCTGCCCCCACCCCCCATTAGGGAAACCACTGTAAAAAATTTCTCCAAAGCCAACTTCATGCTTCTTAAGACAGAAGTGGCAAACTTCATGACACCCATGCAAATGGACAATAGAGGTATGACTGCTGAATCCTACACAAATGCACTTTATAAGCACTTACACGAGTGCATGGATCATGCTGTCCCTAACAGAACCAAGATGCTATCCTCCAAACAAAAGGAAGCCAATCTGGTGGTCCCTTGCCATAAACAAACTCTAAAACAGAAGAAAGAAACTGTTGCAAAAAAGAGTAAAATCCCATGATTGGCAGAGGTCAGCATCAGTAAGAAGCTGAGATCCCACATAAAATCCTCCAAAGCTAGTTACGAAAACAAAATCGCCACTGATTCTAAAGACAACCACAAAGCATTCTATAGCTATGTCAAGAATCTCAATGGTAACACTCAGAGATCTGCTCTGAGTTACAGCACAATGGCACTAAATATACAGAACCAACTGATATTGCCAACATCCTGGCAGATAGGTTCAGTGCTAACTTTACCCCTCTCTCACCCTGTAAAGGGCCCATCTTTATACTGGAAGAATGCAAAGTTCCTGTAATCAAGGCTGCACAGGTCAAAACCACACTCTCCAAAGCCAAGAACACAGCATCCATGTGATCTGCCAACATCCCAGGCTGCATTCTACATGAACTACAGAATGAACTGGCACCACACCTAAGCACCATGTTCAATCATAGCCTCACCTCAGGCTTTGTGCCCACTGAATGGGGCATAGCAATGGTTATCCCACTCCACAAAGGGGGAGCCACCATGGACCCTGGGAACTACCACCCCATTAGCCTAATGAGCCTGGTCTGCAAGGCCATGGAACTTACCATCATGGAACTTATAAACAAAGACATTGGTAATCTCCAAACACTGGACCCCACCAAGTTCAGGTTTGTAAAAGGCAGATCATGTCTCCTAAAACTGATACACTTCTTTGGATCAGTCACCAAAGCCATAGACGAGGGTAAGGTGGTTCACACAGCCTATCTAGAGTTCACCAAGGCTTTTGACACCATCCCCCACTCTGGAATTATAGATAAACTCACTAAACTATGTATAAATCCCTATGTCACAAGATGGGTTACCAACTGGCTCACTGACAAAACCCACACTGTGACAGTAGCCGATCCAAATCCGACTTCAGACCAGTGACAGGTGGAGTACCATAGGGTTCAGTCCTGGGTCCTCTCCTGTTTGGTATCTACTTTTCTGAAGTACAGGCTAACACAAAAGGTGTTTGGCTAATGAAGTTCACAGATGCCTGCAAACTATGAGCCATAATCAAAACTCCTAACAATGTGGACATCCTACAAAAGTGCCTCACTGAGACAGATGCTTGGTGTCAAAGCCATGGCCTCAAGCTCAATGCTAAAAAGTGCATTGTCATCCCCTTTGGTAAAAACTCTGTACCCATGAGCTACCACATAGGTGGTAGTCAACTTAACACTGAAAGTGTGATTAGAGGCCTTGGGACACAGGTGGACAGTAGTCTCTCCTTTGATAATCACATCGCCACAGTAGTCAGGAAATCCTTCTGTGTGACACACGTCATCACAAAAGGTTTCTCATCCAGGAAAAAAGAGGTCATCATTCCCCTCTACTTGTCACCACTCATTAGACCCATTATAGAGTACAATGCCCTTTTTGGTATGTACCTCACAAGACATCTACAACAACTGGAAAGGCCACAGAAATACCTCACAAAGAGGATTACCGACATCAAACAGATGCCCTACGCAGACCGTCTCAAAAAACTGCAGCTTTACTCCATCGCATATCGCCTACTCAGAGGCAATCTCTGCTTAAAATACAAAGCTATGTCAAACCCAGAGCTGTTGGATATGCTCCACTTAAAGAAATCACAATCCCTCCGAGCTATATGCTCTAGGGATCTATACCTTGTCACCACAATAAACAGAACATGCTGGATGGATAGATTCCTGTCCCAGAGACTTCCCATACTCTGGAACAAACTACCTATCTATATCAAACAAAGCTCCTTATTATCACTGTTCAAGAAAAGCCTTGATGATTGGATGGGAAATAGGAAATTCACCCCGGGTATCACTTCTGGGGCTCTGCTCAACAGGGGCACGGGAAAATAATTTTCTTGGGTGGCAACAGCCAGGGAACCTTTTTGGCTGTACTTATATAGGCCCTAGGGCCAATAGCCTAGTACCTACCTATGAACCTATGAACCTATGTAATGCCAAATGTCATATGGCCGAGACCATATGACCGACACTTCAGAAAGTTGAATAGTCTGAATGGAAATCGCTGTGCATTGAGGAATGGGAAATTTACCATTTTCCTCAATGTAGGTCAATCTCGGATTTGGTATATTTAATTAGTAGGGGGTGCTAACCAAAAAAAAAAAAAACATTGTTTTTATTATTTTTTTTTATTTTAGTTTCCACCTTCCTAAATGTTGGTCATATGGTCTCAGCCATATGATATTTGACATTTCGGAAGGTCGATCAACTAAAGGGGATTCATATATATATATATTTATACACACATACAGATATACACATCATAATCCTCCTTCTTCTCATGGCTCATTACATGAGGTTGGGGTTTCATGTCAACTGTCACCATCTCTCTCAATTCAATGCTAGTGCCCTGCCTTCTTCGATACACGTCTTCTCTCACACTCAATCCAAATACATCCTTTGCTGGATACCCTTGTTTTCTCTTTCCTTTTTCCTGTCTGTCCCAAATCTTCTTCATCAGATTGTCTTCTGCTTTTCTGCACATCTCTCTGGACCATAATAACCTGTTCCGTTTGACCTTTAATGCAATTGGAGCTAATTTGACTTCTGCTCTTATGTCCTCATTTCTTTGTCTGTTCCACAGTGTGCTTCCCACCACCTGTCTTAGGTGTCTCTAGCTTCCTTAACTGCTCTGCCTTTACTGCCCAGGTTTCTGTACCATACAGTACTAATGATTGCACCTCTGTTTGTACACGTTACTTTTCAGCTTCTTTGACATTCTTCTGTTATATACTACCCCTGACACACTGGACCAGTTGGCTGCAGCCCCTCAATTCTAAATTTGACTTCCTTATTCAGACTTCCCCTCCCCTCAAATACACCTCCAAGATACTTGAAGCTATTAACCTCTTCCACTATTTTCCTCTTCTGTCTCAATTTTCACCTTTTTCTGAATCCCCCCGTTTTCTGCCATTACAACTATCTTATTTGTACTCAGTTTCTTCCCATGTGATTTTAATTTTGCATTCCATTCCATTCTTTTATCCTTTGCTGAAGTTCTTGCTCAGAGTCTGGCACTAATGCCACATTGTCTGCATACAGTTGGTTTGTCCACTCTCACCTGTTTGCTAATGTAATCTATCACAAGTATGAACAGCAGTGGGCTCAGAGCTGTACCCTGGTGCACACACACTCCTACTGGGAACCCGACTGTGAAACCAAACACTGTTTGTAGTTGAGTTATTGGATCCTTATACACAGCTTGCACTAATTCCGCCATTGTTTCTGGGACTTCAAACCATCACAGGACTGCTTAAATCAGCTTTCTTGGGACCTTGTGATATGCTTTCTCCTAGTTTAGGAATGCCCAGTTGGACTGTTTCTCTAACGTCTTCTCAGCTATCTGTCTCAATGCAAACATCAGGTCAGTTGTGCTTCACCCTGAAATTAATCCAAACTGCTAATCTACCATCCTACTTTCTACTTTTCTGCTTATTTATCAGTCACCCTCTCCAGAACTTTCATGCAGTGTGACAGGAGTTTGATACCTCTGTACTATCCACAGTTATGGATGTCTCCTTTGTTCTTGTACACTGGCACAAGTATGCTTATTCTGCAGTCATCTGAGATATGCCTTGTTTCTACAGAATGCTATGAGCACCCTCAAAAGCCACTTCTCCTCTATCTCAATCAGCATCTTTATCATATCTGCTTTGACCTCATCTGACCTTGTTTATTTCCCTGGCTTCATTTTCTTTAATGCTGTTCTTACTTCTCCTATGGTAAGCTTCTGCTTTTTTCTCATCATCAACTGTGTCTGGGGCAGTAAAGCTTCTGTGGGGTTCTCATCATTCAGAAGCTACTGGAAGTACTCCTTCCAACTGTCTTTGATGTCCTGTGGACTAGGGAGCAGATTGTTGCTGGAGTCCCTTATGAAGGGTATCTGTCTTTGTCTTTTAACCTGATATACTTTCTTTGTGCCATCTACTGTCTTACTTTCCAGAAGTTGGTA
>NC_056744.1:1289517797-1289520297 GCF_019279795.1 Protopterus annectens | reverse complement strand
ACCTTATATAGGCTTGGGGAAAGGTAGACTGAGGTTGTTTGGCTCACTTTGGGATTGCTTGGATTTGGGATTTTCCCATTTGGTATGTTTTAATGCTACTGTTTTATTTGGCATGTCTTCTGTGCTACAGTGGAATAAATGGGATCTGCTAAACTTATCTATTCATTTATTTATTTATTTATTTACATTTGTTAACCAGGTTAGTCCAACTGAGCCAGGGGAACATTTTCAGTGGAGACCTGAGGAGAAAAGCTCCAGATGTATTACATACAAACAGCTTTGAAAATGTGTCCTTATTCTTGTGTACAAATGCCTTTACATAGTAAATTGATACTGATAATGTTTCCTCATTTTTGATTTCAGGACATGCTGTGGGAACCTTAATTTCTTCTGCAAACATACTTCCTAGAGAAACTTCAGTTCATCTCCAAGCTTTCAGAACATGTTTGTAGTATAACTGTTCTGGTTTCCCTTTCACAATTAGTTCACTCTGTAATTGACTTTACTTATTTTTTCTGCAATCCAAAAAGGTCTTTGCCACTTTACAAGGCACTGGTTTTCAGTGGTGGGTACAAATGCAATACCTTATGTCCTGATTTGAATTCCTTGAGGCAAGCATTTTTTTCATATGTTTGTTGTTATGTCTTCTGTGCTGCCTCTATATGTTCTTTTGATATAGGCTTTATAGTTCTTTACATGTCCTGAAGGTCTAAAGATATTCAAATGTTTTCTTCCGTGTTCCCTTTTGCTAAATCTAGCAAGTCTCAGGGATATCGACCATATAGTAATTAAATGACGTCAATCAAGTTTAGGCTAGGAGTACTTCTCATACAGCAAAAAGGCTATATGGAAACAATAGATCCCAGTTTCTCTTATCCATTTCCGAACCCATTTGTAACATAGAATTTATTTTTTTTAAAGTTCTCTTTGAGGATGGTACACAAACACCATTATGTGTTTCACTGAAAAAAATGATACATTTCATGCATTACCCTGAACATGAAAAGGATTCCCTTCGCCGGGTCTACTGGTATTCCAGTCAAGCATGGTCTAGACTACTGCCCAAATTTAAGCTGCAACCATGACATCCATGGGGGTGTCATGCTGTCCTTCTTGAAGCAAGGGTGACTTCTGTGATGATGGTCAGGCGTGGTATGCACTGGGGACATGCAATTTTTCACCCTGCCTCCATGGCAGCTCAGCCATATCCCCACCCTAAACCCCTTTAGACCATGCCTTTGCAAAATCACTAGCCTCTACCAGAGAGCATCACTGGACACATCCACAGAACCTCCCACCATCCCAGTGATGAAAACACCCATCCCTCCCTCCCTGCCATTCCTTTAGTTGACCGAACCACTAATTGAGCCAGGATTGGCTGAGGAGTAATCAGGGCTGTATCCCTCTTGACTCTTCATAGTTGGATTTCCTCAGGAAATTTTTCTCCATAATCACCAATTACCAGGATAGACTGAACGGCCTTACTTGATTTTACAAGTAGACTCACAATGTCCATTGCTATTCATTCAATGGGACATTCACGATGTGAGAGGTTCTTATACTATAGGTCGGGTGCTGCTATTTGAGATTCTGTGGATGCTGCACAAAAATACTCTGTAGCCTTCATTATACCAGGTAGGTAAAATCTAGCTAAAATTCTAGTCTGTATCTTATCAATTCCTAAATGAACACCGGTAATGTGGCTGTGTTCTAATTTCTTAACCCATGTTCTAAAAGGCCTTGGAACTAATAACTGGCTCAGTATCTGTTCTTTATGTTTGGTTACCTGAAGAGCTGGTAGTTTCTTACTTCACATTGTGGGTATGAGTGTTCTATTATTTCCCCATCTACTCTTACTGTATTACTTGGAAGTCAGCCAAGTCAGCATTACTTTCATTAGTATTTTGATATGAGGGGGAGCCACAACCTCTTCTGCTATAAATGCAGGTACAAACTTTTCACATTCAACTCGTTCATCCTGTATAAAATGCGTCACAAGAAAATAATTTTCTTCTACTGGGATACCGGTAGTTCCCCTTTCTTTGCTTCTGTAGTTGTCTTACTTTCTTTACATTTAGGATCCTGCCTCTGATTCTGTTTAACTATCTGCTTTGGTGTTAGATACAGAAGATTAAGATTATGTTCAAATACCTGTTTCTTTTCTTTCAGAATGAGATTCATCTGTCTCTTCTTCAGTTTTTGCACCTACTTTCCTTGTGATATAGAGCCTTTCCTGTCAGTTTCTACACTTATTACATTACTTTAACTACTGGAATCTTTTTGTAAGACTTGTCAGTCACCAAACTGACTTCTTTTTTTACTTTAACTGCCTGAAATCTTTTGGTAAAACTCAGTATCAAATCTATTTAACCTTTCATCCAGTACAAAATCTTTGTGCCTTTTCTTTTTCATGGTACAACAGCTATTTGTTTAATGCGGTAATATCGAACTCCGTCGACTGTACTGTTGTCGAACACGGAAGTTCGAAAACGGTAATATC
>NC_056744.1:1289495297-1289515297 GCF_019279795.1 Protopterus annectens | reverse complement strand
AGAAGGTACTGCACACTGTTGCAGTAATTACTTGTCTAGCTCATGACATAACAGCTAGGAAGGATTTCCTTCACTTTAAAGATTTCTGAAAATACTGGAAATGGGGTGGTGCTTTTGATAAATCATACCATAAACTTAAGGGTACTGACTGCACTAGGATAAGTAGATGATAAGCCTACCTGTAACATCCTTTAAAAATGGGGATCAGGAACTGCCAACAAGTGTGAACAAACTTGGAATGGTATAGGGAGACAGGTGGTACAAAGGAAGAGAAATATTATGGATCCCCTCCACAAGCAAAGAAGTTTCTATAGGAGGGGAGTGATGCTAGAGTAAGTGCAGAAACTCAGAAGGAAAAGGCAGACATAAGCAAGGCTGGGGCAAAGAAACATCCAACTGATGTTCTTTGAGTTCTGAGAGGCTCCCACCAAGAGTTCTGGTGAAAAAAAAAACTCAAGAGGAAAAAAAAAACAGGCAAGAGGTATTAAGCGTACAAGGACCAAGGCAGTAAAAGTCTAGAAAAAAGGTGTAAGACACTAAGTCCCAATCAGAAACATACAAACAAACAAACAAACTGTGATGCCTCTAAGGATGGGGAATCAACTGATAGTGACACTGAGTATTAGTGTGAACTATGCTTTCTTAGGAGAAGAGAAGGACACCAAATATGAATTCCCTGTGCTTGTAATAGTAATAAAATAGGTGGAACCCTCTGTCTCAGAAGAAGCTGTTAAGGAAGAAACCCATGACTTAGCAGACCTTCATGCACATCGCTAAATTTTAAAAAGACCAAGTGGGAGGATGAGTAGAGCCAGAGAGAGAGAGAGTATAACCAGAGTGGTGAATGGACAGCCTACCACAAATATTCATACTTCATATCCCTACCAATGAGCCATGTACTTGCTGGGAGTGGGAGGTGGGGTTTTGGGGTGGAGGGGTGCATCTAGGTACACATAAAACCAAGGCTATGCTTTCAATCAGAATCCATTGGCTAGGTGTAATATGAGACACTGAACATTTTTTTGCAGGATTTCCTGAGTGCCATAAAACTGACTCAAACTCAGGCTTTAAAAAAATCCTCATTCCCATGCCTATAATTGAGCTACCGTTTGAGTGGATTGTAATGGATATTACTAGGTAACTGGCTAGGTCTACTGATAGATTCAGGTATGTATTGTAGACCCAGATTATGCCATTAAATATTCAGAAGCAATCCCACTTTGAAAAAAAATGTCAAAATGATGGCAAGAGAACTAGTTTTAGTATTATGCAGTGTAGGATGCCACAAGAAATACTATCTGATCAGGATACCCCATTCTTATCTAAGATTATGCATCATCTGTGTTAATATTTTAAAGTAAAACAACTAAAGAGCCCAATATATTGCTGTCCACCTGATTGCTTAGTAGAGAGTTTCAACACAACTCTAAAATCTTCAAGGATGAGGGAAAGAATTGAAATCATCACCTACCTTGCTTTCTGTTTGCCACACAGGAAGTACTGCAGACATTAACATGATTTATTTCATTTTAAATTCTGTATAGTAGGCATATGGAAGGGTTTAAAATAAATAAATAAAACCTCGGTTATACACGGCAGGAAAAGTAATTTATTGAAAAAAGGCGTAAGCGCTTTCACGGTCTAACTAACTGCTTCATCAGACTACTGAAACAATAAAAATCCATACAATTTAAATACATAGTCAGCCAATAAAATTCATTCAATTATTATTAGCAGCCACTTAAAAGCACAGTGTAATCACATTAAAAGAATCACAGTCCATAAAAGATAAAAACAATCACTCTTAATGAAAGTAACAAGTTCAGTGTTGTAGTGGTCTGGCTTTCAAGAAGGGTTTAAGTGAGACTTTACTGTTTAAACCAGGAAATTTGTCCACGTGAAACAGCAGTATCCATTTTTGCTCTGCTGCTTCTGCATTGTTTTTAAAGTCTCCACCTCTGATTCCTTCTTCCAGTATTTCTAACCAAAAAAATGTAAAATTATAATTAGTACCCTCTTCCAAAATATGTTGTGCAAGAGTGTTAGTGTCTTTTCCATTACGAATATCGCTAGAGTGTTCTAATATCCTGTCCTTTAACATACGGTTGGTTTTACCAATATAAAAAACATAGCATCTCGTGCAGAAACTAAAATAGACCAGGTTTCTAGTCCTGCAATCAGCATAAAAATTCAAGTCATTCTGAAACCCTAATAATGGATGTATAAACTGATTTCCCATATAAATTTGGTTACACGCACAACAATTTCTACATGCATATGTCCCAAGCCTATCAGACATAGTTTTCATCTCATTATTAGATCTATAACATAGGTGCCTCTTTAAAGATATATTATTGCAGAAAGAGAAAAGGGGTCTTTCCCCTATAACATCTTTTAATTCTTCAACTGTGTTTAAAATGTTCCAGTTTTTCTTAATAATCTCACAGACCTTGCTAACATCATTTGAATATGGTAGGGGTATTCTTAAGGCATTAACCAAGTTTAGCCTCTGTATCTCATCACTACTCACATCTCTCATCTGATTTTCTCCATAGTATGGTTTACATCTATTCTGTCTTTCTTTCCATACTTCCTTAATAAATACATCTATCTCTCTCTCTTTATACCCTCTATTCAGGAAAGCTTGCTTCAGTACTACAAGAGCTGTTTCAAATCTAATATCATCATTATATAACCTCATAGTTCTATATATTTGTCCCTTTAACACATTCTTTTTAACATGTTTAGGGTGCACACTACTGTTGTGTAATAAATTGTTCCTCATATTATTGAGTTCCATCTTGTTAATTTTGACATCTAGAAACTCAATTTCATGTTGTGAATATTTTATATGTAAATTTAAAAAAAATTGTAGTTGTATGTAAATAAACTATAAAATCTCTTAACATTTCTATTGGCCCATCCCACAGCAAAAAAAAAACATTGTCCACAAACTGTATGTACCATTTAATGCAGCCCTTAAATGTTGTTGGATAGAACATTCTGTAATTCCCATTGCACCAGAGATAGGTTGGCACAGCTATTCGCACAAGGCGTGCCCATAGCTATGCCAACCTTCTGTAAGTAAAATTCATGGTCAGAAATGAACACATTATTCTCCACAATTATTTCCAATAAAGTACATATCAACATTACCTTATTGCTAGGCCAATTTCTCATAGTCAAAAATTTCCTAATATTCTCAGTGCCCCATGCATTAGGAATAACAGTAAATAATAATTCAATGTCCATAGTAACAAACCAGCAATCATCACTGATATTTTGAGTTTCTGTAAATAATTTTTGCAAAAACATTTTAGCATCTCTGAGAATGGTTTCACAACAGTCTAAGAGGGGGTGTAGGTTATTTTCAAAATAAATAGATAACGGTTCCGTTACCCAGACTCTGCTGAGGAGAATATTTTTATCAATAACTATGTTCCTTTTAGATTACACCTTGGAAAAACTACTAAAACAGGAAGTAAAAGAGTTCCTCCTGTGGAACAAAGAACTTTTCTCAGAACTGCCTGACAATGTAAACTTAATTAAATGTTGTATTAAAACCAACCTGGGGAGAAGGTTACCTTAACCCCTTCAGGATCCCTGAAAGACAAAGGAAAACATATATGAGAAGCCAAAAAAGATGCTGCAGTTTGGGAATCACTCAATGATCTACTAGTAAATGGAATAGCTTAATAGTTATTGATTTCAAAACCAGATGGAAGCATTAGGTTTTGTAATGATGTAAAGAACTTGAAATAGTACTTCTAAGTAGAATAGTTATCCTATGCCTAAGGTTGATAAACTAGTTGAATGGCTTAGTTTTTAACCAACCTGGATTTAAAGGTTACTGGCAGACTTTCCTGAATGAAGTTGCTAAAGGCTCTGATGGCTTATTCCAGAACAAGGTCTTCCCCTTTGACCTCCATTGGACTCAGTACACCTTCCACGATAAGCCGCACATGTCCAGTGTCAATGCACATATAGATGATACAGTCATACATTCTGAAGACTGGGAGTTATACCTATACAAACGTCAGGCTGTTGTAAGCTCTGAAAACAAGCAAGGATTGCTGTGTATACCCCTAAAGATAACTTGCATGACAGAGGTAAGGTACCTGGACTACACAACAGGAAGGGGTATTATCAAACACCAGCAGGAGAAAGTAGATGCAGTATACAGCTGACTAGATCCAGAAACAGCTAAGGGCCTTTTTGGGCATGGGCAGGTATTATAGAATGTTATCGCCACATACACCCTTTCCCCAACTTGACTAGGATTAAGAGGCCCACAAAGGTTAAATGGACCACAGAGGCAAACAACTGTAGAACATCTTCTTCCCTGAACCTGTCAGCATTGCCTAATTTTACAAAATTATGCACAGTGTTTATGGTTGTTTTCTATGTTGGCCTGTACACAATACTGTCTCAGAGATTGGATGGAAAGGAACATCCTATTTGCTACTTAAGTAAGAAGCTTACCAACAGAATTTAAATGTTCTGCTACTGAATGTGAGTGCATGGCTATTAAGTAGGTACTTGAGTACTTGAGGTGCTACCTGCTTAAGGGAATTTAGCCTCACCACTGATTGTGACCCCCTTATTGTTGCTCCACCAGCAAAGGGAGGACACTGTGAAACTATATTGGTGTGCCTTGTCATTACAGCCCTTCAAATTTAATGCATAACAAGCCTCATGGGTGATAGAGAGAGATAAAGCCTTAACTATAGCTCAGGCAGTGCTAGTTCAGTCAATGTCTTGGATGCTTGATAGCATAGGCAGGGATGATGGGTGTGCCCATCCTTGAGGGAGGAGGGTGTACTCTCAGGTACATCTCCATGGTTCATCCCTAATGGAGACCTGGGATATGCAAAGAGTGATTTAGGGGGGGCATACCTCTCAACTGTACTGAATTACTCAGTTTTTACAGAGTTTTGGGGTCCAAATAATGGGGTACCACAATTCCTGAGTGGCACCCCTTAATTTCTGATTTTTTTCTCAGTTTTTTTAACATTTTTTTCTTTCGCTTTTTGAGCTGATGTCATCACATGGGTGATGACGTCAGCTGTGTCAGTCTGTCAGAATTGAGCTCAAGGGCTCATGTGCACGCATTTCCTACTTGACTGTTTGAATAGATATGCGAGCGCGAAGGATTGCTTCTTGAAATATCTAGCTGGCCTACTGGTTTAGAGGCAGCAGCACTCTTATTCTGCTCCTGGCCAACAAGGTTTGTTTTCAGAACATTGCCTGGAGTGTAAAGAATTGAGCCACACAGCAGCCTTCCAAAACAAGAGAGGGTTAGGAAAGAAATGTGAAATTTCCCTGGCAGATTAATGAGGCAACTGTAAAAAAGTGGGCTTCATGGTTTGGGGGGGGGGTTGTCTGGGAGAACCTTTTTGCAGCATGATTAACTGTGAGTTTAACATTTGAAGTATGGTGACCATTATATAAGTGGAAGAGGTGGAAAGGGAGCTAAGCTGTGCGACAGTTTGGGGAGGGGGCAATAGAAACTAAGCAAAACTTACTGTGTGTGCAAATGCCCCCAGCTGAATAAATATGCCTGGTGTATTCTTCAGAAAATAAATGGTAACACAAAAGCTTTTATTCTAGCAATTTTCAACTTTATAAGATCAGTATTTGAAATTTGTGGGTTCCTATCACATAGTTGAGACCATAAGTTTGAACTTGTACAGGTTCAAGCATTTAAACAGAAATCTACGTATGGGGAGGTTTCCATTCATTTCAATGTGGTACGATCTTAGAATTGGTATAGTTAAGTAGCAGGGGTGTGGGGGCACAGCCCTCCATGTGGGGAGTGCAGGGTCATGCTTACAACAGTTTATTTTGTTTTTACTTCTTTTTTTTATCACTAGTCGAAGTTTTGTAACTTCGAACGGAATGGTTCGAACTTTCTGTGTTCAAAGTTATAAAACTTCGACTATGTGATATAGACCCGAAATGTGTCCCTATTTTGGGGATGTATTCCCTCATTATTGGCTCTGTCCAGGTTTTTTGTGCTGAGAGATTAAGAGCTATGGTGAGAAGTGAATTCATTAAATGATAGCCATTTAAGTTACAGTCTTCCTGTCTTGCAGGAAACTGCTGATTTGGCATAGTTGTATGTTGCTCTGACTCTAGTGCACAGGGTCCTGGGTTCAAGACTTGGCAGTGAAATGCATGGTGGTAACACAACATTTTATTCTTGCAACTCTTCAAAATTATACAAGCAATGTTCAAAATGTGTCCCTGGTTTCTGGCCTTTTGCCCCCCCCCAAAAAAAAAAAACCTGAAATTGAAAATAAGTGTGAGAAGCTGTGTAAGATGCCTATGGCTTACACTACTGTCATTCTCTCTCTCTCTCTCTCTCTCTATATATATATATATATATATATATATATATATATATAGAAAGAGAGAGAGAGAGAGAGTGTGTGTATGTTTGTGGAAGTAGACTTTTATGATGGAGATGTTCTGAATTGGGCATTTGTCATTATTGGTTCATGCATTTTGTTTCATTGCCTACTGGAAAAATGTTCAAACAATAAATTTAAAATGTGCTCTAAATTAAGTCTAACAAGGGTGCTGTTGTATTATACAAGGAATATAATTTAATAAAGTCAGGAAGGTGCATCAAGGAATGCATATATGTTTCTTGTTTTGTGTGCAAGGGGCCTATGATTTGATAACAGCCCAAAGGTAATCTTTATCCACCACTGGCAAGATGCATTTTCTTTGGGTGTGGTGTGGGATTCAATGCTGTTTCAATGAATGTGAGTTTCAAGCACAGAGAAGTTTTAATGCCAAGTCTATTTTCATTGTGAGACAGTATTGCTTTGTTTAGCAGATATCTATTAGTGTTTGTGCATTGTGCTATAAAATGTAAAAATAAAATCCAAATAATTGTAGATGTAAAGCAGTATTCGTACACACATTAGTGTTTATGGTAAATGGGGTGAAATAGCCAGGTAATGGAACATTGGAATGGCTGCAGGGAGACTCTGGTGCCATATTTTGGTTAAACAAAACAAAAAGTAACAAACTCTCTAAAAAATAAAAAAACAAAAACTGTGGACTGCTGCAAGCAAAAACAGGTAATGTAATAAAGAGCTTTTCATCTGTTACACTGAACAGACTTCATCAGACATATTTTGGTTGTCTGTTCTTCAGTTTGTATTTGAAAGTTGGTATCTCACAATTCTATCGGAGTGGGTGGGGTTATGTAATTATGTATGCACATTGTATGTTAATCAGCGTACAGATTTGTACCTATTTTTGATGGGTCTTGTCCAGATATTTGATGTTTCCAGGTTGAGAGGTATGAGGGGGTGCTTTAACTATGATGCACATGGATCATGGCCTATATAATGTGAGCTTCTTGTACACCACCCCCTAGAATAGTTTGAGTGTGCATAGGCACAGAAAATAGGTATTAAAGAAGAAGAAGAAAAAACCCTTAGCAGCTATATATTACTCTGGATGTCCTGATCTCTTCACCGGCCCCAAATATATGTCAGATAAAGTCAGGAGGGTAGCATATGCAGTTTTGGTAGATCTAGTGGGCAAGAACAAGCCCTGAGACAGATGATGGTTAGCTGTAGGGATATGTACAATATCCTCATAAGTAAATCCATGGAAAAACTTATCATGGACCTAATTAATAAGGACATAAGGAACCTCCATACACAGAACCCATCTCAGTTTGGGAATTGTTAAGGGTAGGGCATACTTACTCAGTCAACTGGTGGACATTTTTTGAAAAGGTCACCAAAGCAATGAATGAAGGTAAAATTATATACACAGCATACCTCAGCCTGGTAAAACCCAATCCCCCCTATAAGGCTTAGAAGAAAATTTAAATAAATAATTTAAATAAACTGGGGAAAAAATCCCTATATCACTGAGTGGATTGCCAACTGCCTCACAGATAGAAAGCAGTCGATCAAAATAGTGGAAGCTTCCTCCACAAAAATACCAGTCACTAGTGGTGTCCCCTAGGCTTTGGTGCTGGGACATCTCCTGTTTGGCATCTACATATTTGAAGTTAAAGTCAAAACCAAAGGGCTCTGGCTGACTTAAGTTTGCAAGTGACTACAAGCAGGAGCATTGAATACCCAAATGACTTAGCTATCCTACTAGAAGTTTTGTCCCAAACAAATAGCTGGTGGCAGCATAGCTGGCCTTAGGCATAGGCCAACTAGTCTGCCGACTAGGGTGCCACTCTAGCAGGGACACTTTCACAGTATTTATTTGCTGTTTTTTTCCATAGTAAAGAAATGCTTTCTTTAAAATAATTTGAATGAATACAGGAAAAATTGAAGAGTAAGACAAACTGTAGGAAAAAGAAGAAAAAAGTAATCGGGATGTTGTAGGTAGACCAGGATGGGGGCACTGAGTGGTGTGAGGGGACACTGTGGAGCTTTTTTGCCTAGGATATCAGTTGACCAAAGGCTAGTACTGGGTGCCAAAATTATGGATTGAAACTAAATGACAAAAAATGCAATATCATATTCTTTAGGAAGCGGAAGCTGCCTATACAAGGGAACAATGACAATACGCCCCTAAGAGTAAACTCTTTTGCTTTGTATTTAGAAACCTATGTTGACAGCAACCTAACGTGTTCACTGTCACAAGAATATATTTTTATATAGAACTGATTATAAATAAAAGTATTGCGTGTAGATCTAGAAATGTCATTGTCCCCATTTACTCAGCTATCAGGCCAATCATTGTGAATAATGCCCCCTTTGACATGTATCTGTCCAGATGTTGTGGTTTATTTTCTTTACACTGTGTTTTACTTATATACTGCTTTTAAACTGTATATTTTTAACTAGGCAAGAGACCAAAGCTGTGTTTCCTGTGAGTCACACAGAAATTAGAACAAGTCAATTTAGGTTAATTACCTGTGAATTGAGGGTGGACCCTGGAACTAAACCTTCTATTTAAGGGATAAAATAAAACATTTCAAGGCTTTTCTGGAAAAGGTCTCTCAGACTCTGCCACAGATTGCTGTGAGGGAAAGGTTTGTTTGTTTTTGCTTTTTTGTATTATGTAATGCTTTATTGCCTTCTTCCATTTTGTATATTGTTGTTTATTTTCTTTACACTGTGTTTTACTTATATTCTATTTTTAATTGCATATTTAAACTAGAAAGAGACCACAATTGTGTCTGTTGTGAGTCACATAAAAATTAAATCCCCTCCCCCTTTCTATGCCCCCCCCCCCAGTACTGTTGTGTTTTTCAACTCAACTGTTCTTCTGGTTGCCTGCCCCTTATGTTAATTTGACCAGATATTTCCTTCCCTGTCCTCTCCTCTTTCATTGGCTATTATGAGTAAGCACAAAATTCTTATTTTGTGAAATCACTTTCCTTCAGCTGTTTAAATTTATTGGCCATCCCACTGTATTCCATAGGGTCAGAATACAAAGTGCCCACCCCCTTCCAATCTATCTTGCTCTTTTAAAATTAGTGGCTCACCACTTAAATAGCTAAAGCTTATGTTACCCCTTCTTTCATACCTAACTCTTTAGTGCACACTGCAGCTCTTAGGATATAAACCCATTTTTTCCATCTTACCTTTAAAATTTGAAAAATCTGCTCCAAGACCACCAATTATTAAAGAGCCTGCATTCTGCCTCTCACTAGTAATCTTGGGATTACTGCTTCTGTTTTGCTTCTGGAGAGAGAAGGAGCATAGGGACATTATTTTCTGGAGACTGCTAATCACATGAAAGCCTAATCACTGCTTTGTAGGCCCCAGCTTGAATTTGCTTATATTTTCTTTCTGCTGAGAGAAGGAGCAAAGTGCATTAATTCCTGACTGTCTCTGATTGGGCTGTGAGTGTCTGTGTTTGATGTTCCAGATTGGTCTGGTTGCTATTCAAGACCTCTATGAAGAAAAGGCTACAACAAGCCTACAGGCCCTAGCATCATCTGGGACAAGACTGTTTATCACCAAAGAGCCTGCGGCCCACTTCTCATCTTGTGATTGATGCTGCTGTTTTGCTTCTGCTGAGAGAAGAACCAAAGAAGTATTATAACTCAGCAAAGTGAAGCTGTGGTAAGACCAGCACCAGTAGTAGCTAGGCAGTAGCCATTCAGGTGAATCCCTCTTTTCATCCTTCTTGACAAAGCTAATTCTTTCTTTTCATTACGTACTGCTTGATTTGCTGCTGTCTACCCTAACTTTGGAATATCTCCCTAAATACTTCATCCATAAATCATCAAGGTCTACTTATTAGTTTCCCTTCAAATGTTTGGCAGTGCCCTGTATAGCCACAGACACCTTGAGTTGACATTATTCCTGTTAAAACACCATTGGAATTTATCAACACCTAGCTGCACACAGGGCAATTTGTTTGCAGTGACAAGCACCGTCCCAGAGTTGCAAACCAGATACTCCTGACATTACTTTATATTGTCACTCCAATTGTCTTATCAATAAAAAGGGTCTGTTGCTATGGATATGAACTCTCCCACTATCTCTGTTACCAGCTTGGTGGATATGGGCATCCTGAGGCAATGTAGAAAATATATCATGTTTACTGACAACCTAATTCTCAAAAAAACTGATATTGTATGTGACAGATGTATTTACACAATGTCACTGGAGACAAATCACTCACATAAAAGCACTCCTAATGTCAGGTTGTCAATAGTACAAATGCTGCACCCATCTCACACAGTTTAAAACAGACACATTGACCCACATATGCAAGGGCACTTAAATGTAACCTTCATAAATCCCAAAGACCTCCTAGATGAAGTGCACTTAAAAAATACCCTCAGCAGTCCCCAAGCCACACTTTCAAAGCAACACCAACAGCAGCACACACAGCCATGTCTCATGGAGCATCTATGTCTAAGCCCATAAGGCAAGCCAGCACACAATTCAGCAATCTGGTAATTGGAGACTCCATTGTGGGGCACACTGATGTCCCTCTCTTGAGGTTGAGTAAGGAGAAAGTCACAGTCATTTGCTTATCAGGGGACAGGGTCTGCCACATTACAAATGCAGTCAGGTCATTGGACCACAAGTTCCAGTATGTTTCAGTCATAGTCCATGTGGGTGTAAATGACATGAGATGCATCTCCCTAGACTACATGAAGAGAGACATCATGGAGCTCTCAGAATATGTGTCCCAGACTGGTATGGGCCTATTATTGAGCATTATTTTACCTTCTCAAAGGATGATGCCACAATACAAACAGAAGATGACCAACTTTAATAATTGGCTTAGGTTCTGGTGTCATTCTAAGGGGGCACAATATTTGTCAGCACTGCTTTACCAATGATGGCCTGCACCTTTCCCCTCTAGGCTTTTGAATATTACCTAAAGCATTGTCCTCCCCCATAGTGCCCTTTTTAGGCAATGCAAATCTGAAAGTACTTCTAAGATAGCAAATCAAAACCAAGAACATCTAAAGGTGTTACTTCTCAGTGCTAGGAGTCTAAACAAAATACTCCACTTTCTGCAAGCTACCCTCAGTCTGCAGAATGGTGACATCTGTGCAATCACTGAGACACAGTTTAAAGCCATGTTGGGCACACCGGGAGTGCCAGGCTATAATGCCTTCCACACATTTAAACCATCTACTACATAGACAGGAACTAAAGGTTGATGTGTCTGATTTATATCAAAAATAAATATAACTCAAGGCTGGCCAAACAGGACAATGCACTTGAGCTTTTCCATATTCAAATCCCCATAGATAAAATCTCATACCATTTTCTTGCAAGCAATATGTCCCCCTTTATGACAAAGGAAACCTGTACCACGTATTTAAACTTATTGGAAACACTAATCATCCTACCCAATACCATATTCATGGGTGATTTTAATTACCCCACTATTAACTGGGAATCATATACAACACCAAATGCACAGGCACAGCGATTCCTGGATTTTGTAAACACAAACTCCCTGGACCTGATTGTCAATACACCAACCAGGGGTGCAAACATACTGGATCTGGTCCTTATTAATATTGGAATGTATTGCACACCCTCAAATGTAATGTCATCTCTGATAAGATCAGATCACAAAATGGTCTCCTTTGAAGTAAAAATAAAACTGAGAACCCCAGCTATCCCTGGAATATTCAGGAACTACTCTAAGGCTAGCTAAGGCCTACTATTAAGTGATAACCTGGCAGAACTGTTCACAGAAACCCTATACAAGCATGTTAATAGCTACATAGAGGCAGCTGTACCCACCAGGAAGCAGTGCAGAGCTAATTCAAAAAACAAGCCACCCTGGTGGAATCACAACATGAATAGGCTGTATAACAGAAGGAAGAAAATCATGGCAAAAATTAGGAAGTGCTGCACCCAACAGGAAAAAAAGCACTGCCATCAAACTAAACAAACAACTAAGAGGATAAAGTCTGCCAAAGCCAGTTTTGAAATAAATTTGGCTTCCCAGGACAAGGACAACCACAGGGCATTCTTTAGCTATGTCCACAAACTCATCAGCAAACCTACTGGCCAACAAATTCAGCTACAGCTTTACCCCTCTCTCCCCTTCAACCTTCCCTCAGTAAGTGACATCAAATATAACTCCCCCCTTCTATCACTAGGGGGCAGGTCCTTGATACTCTTTCTGAGGCCAAGAACACTGCATTAATGAGCCCAGACAATATTCGAGCATGCCCTCTAAATAGCATGAGACATGACCTATCAGGCCCACTGGAATTGCTATTTGACTGTAGCCTCTAAACTTGCTTTGTGCATCATGAATGCAGAACAAGAACAAACATCTCTCCACATGAAGGCTGGCCTTCTACAGACCCTGGAAACTACAGAACCATAGGTCTCACTAGTCTCATATGCAAAGCCATGGAAAGAATTATCCAGGAAATGATCAGTAATGGCATAACAAACCTCTAGACACTGGACCCAACCCAATTTGGTTTCATCCAGGACAGGTTATGCCTACTCAATTGGATGGACTTCTTTGAGGGCAAAATGCTTCAAACTGCCTCCCCTGACCTGGCCAAGTCATTTGACACAATACCCCACTCTGGTATTGTTGACAAACCCAAGAGGTTAGGTATAAACCCTTATTCCACCCAGTGGATTGCCCGCTGGCTCACAGACAGCTCCCAGGAAGTTAGAACTGGGTTGTCCACCTCTACAAAGAAGCCAGTCAAAAGCAGAGTCCCTCAGGGACTGGTCCTGGGACTGCTCCTTTTTGGCATTTATTTCTCTGAAGTCAAGGCCAATGTCAGTGGCCTCTGGCTGACTAAATTTGCAGATGATTGCAAATTAGCAGCAGTCATAGAATCCCCCATTGACACAAACGTTTTCCAGGAAAGGCTGACACAGGCTAATAACTGGTGTTAGAGCCATGGACTAAAACTAAATGCCAAGAAATGCATAATAGTATCCCTCAGGAAGTCATCCACCCCTACTAACTATCATATTGACAACACACCTGTAAGAGCTGACCCAGGACTTGGGGGGACACATAGACAGTAATCTAGCCTTGACCATCACATGTCTACAGCAATAAGGAAATCATTCTCTGTTGTGCAAGTTATAAAGGCATGACATCTAGGTATAAAGAAGTCATTGTGCTACTGTATATGACATTCATCAGGTTTGTCATTGAGTACAATGCTCCCTCTATTATGCACCTAACTAGGCATGTCCAACAATTGGGATGTCCACAGAGGTTCCTTATTAAAATAATATGGGGCATATGTAACATGTTCTCTGCAGACTGCATCAAAGCACTAGGCTGCTGAGGGGAGATATATGCCTGACATACAAGGCATTGTCAGACCCCACCCTGATGGACCTCCACCATATCCACAAAACAGACAGCACCAAAATTACCTGTTCTAAAGGCTTAATCTTTGCTGTGATATAAACAAGACCTGCTGGACAGAAAGGTATGTATCCCAGAGACTATCCCTTCTCTGGAACAGGCTTCTCATCCATTCATGTGAAGCAGGGCTCCTCCCTAAACCAATTCAAGTGTAACTTGGACAATTGTATGGGGAACAGGATAATCTTTCCTGGTGTAGCACCTATGTCTCTAATGGACTAAGGCAGTCTGAAGATGTTTCATTTCCCAGATCCTTTCTTGTAAACGTTTCATGTCCCAAGCCCCTGCTTACACTTAATCAAGGGTACCAGAACTTGCCAAAGATTTAGGATGAATGGCTAGGCTTAAAAAGGTGTAGTGAACACCTATGAACCTATGAACCAGACACATGCATCAACTGGAACATGCAAAGAAATACCTTACTAAAATGATACAAGTCCTATACATTATGTTATTCATGAAATGCCTCAAAACCCTGTCACTATTCTTGATATCCTACATACTGCCAAGAGGTGACCTTTGTCTGGCATGCAAAGCATCTTTTGACCAAATACTGATGGACCTACTGCACATCTGCAAGTCAAATGGTATCAGAAATACTTGGTCCAGGAAGCAAAACATCTGCAATATCAGCAAATGGTACGGAGGGACAGGTATATTTTGCAGAAGTTACCACTTCTGTGGAACAGACTCCCCATACACATAAAACAAAGCTCATCTCTGTCCATATGCAAGTGCAACTTGGATCTATAGAGGAGTAATAGAAAATTTACCCTTGAACTATCCCCTATACTACCAATAATTGATAGAGGATGTCCCTAAATGCTTTATCCCGTGCATGGGTTCTCCCAAATTATGGTATGATCCCATTTCTTCTCACTAGGGCTTATATATATATTTATTCACCATGGGATAGCTAAGGCAAATCTAATCTCAAATGTGTTAATTCAAGCAGTAAATGGACCTTTATCATGACTTAAAATGGCCTGCAAGGTCTTCTAGCCTAGTACTTACTTATGAGTGTATGAACATATGAACACAAGCCTGGTTCGAAGCACCAGTATGTAGATTGTCTGTCAAGGGAAAACAGACCATTCCAAGGGGCCTGAAACCCATGGTTTCAAGCTGGAAGCATCGATAGGAACATAGATAGCATGGTGGTATTCACCTATAAAGTGTGTGAACTTCTTTTTACACATACTTTGTACTAAAGTTGCTTATTCTTTTTTTTTCAAATAATTTTTTTTTATTTTCCAAATAATATAATGTTTAACAATACAATCATCAATAAACAAATATTATAAACCTTTATATACACTATGTACAATTGACCTAAACAAAGGAGGGAAAAAAATTAATAAAGTATATGAAATTAGTAACAAAAATGTATAATATTCAATTAATAAAGTATAACATTACAAATTAATTATTTAGGGTTCATTTTTTATGTCTCAATAAGAGTTAACATTTTTTCCCAAGGATTGTTTGCCCATGTTTTAGGTGAAATTCTCGATTCCTTCACCTTGATTTCTAACATTGCTGTTTCTTCCATCAATCTCAAGAATTCTTCCAGAGTAGGTTCTTGTGATGACTTCCACTTTCTAGTTATACATTTCCTTGCCACAGCTAGTATGGACCAAAGTAGGTATAGATCTTTTTTATTCATTCCAATACTATCATTAACATTTAAGAGGGCTAAAGATTTGGTTAAAATAAAGGTATCTGTGAATATAGCTTGAAGAAAAATAGTAATTTCTTCCCAGAATTTTTTTATATTAATACAATCAAAAAATATACGAGACCAATCAGCTTTACAGTTTAAAGAACATCTCCAACGAATGAATTTATCAAGTGAACTGAATTTGGCTAGTTTATCAGGTGTAATAAATGCCCTGTGAATATATTTCCATTAAAGTTGCTTATTCTGACTGTGTGCATAGAAGATACCAATTTAATGATAACATAAAGTATGACTGAAAATTAAACATAAGTGTCAGCAAAGGTGTATAAAAGAAGAAGCTGTGTAGCCCTAGTGAGAAGTCATAGAAGAACCAGATGAGTCTGTAACTGTTAATTGAAAATTCACTCTTTCAGAAAGGTATTGACAGTCCAAAGCAATTACTCAGGAAAATGATATCTTCCAAAGACTGTTGGCCAGAGAAGGAGACCGGGAAACTATTTGTTTGGATGAAGATGAGGACCTGACACTAAACTTTAATTGTGCTCAGCACCTGATAAGTTAGTGCAGTGCATTTTTGTTATAGACCACAGACATTACTTTTTACTTTGACAAAACAGCCTTTCATTTAAGTACTGTGAATAAAACTGCTTTTATAGAAAGACTAACATGTCAGGTGCAGTATTCCCCTCTCTCTCTGTATCTGTATGTACAGGTACAGTATTCATTATCATGCATGCACGCTACCAAATCACACAAATAAAAAAAAGAAGCAAAAACACACAAATTGATTCAGACACATACAAAAAACACACTTTGTTACCCACATGAACTAAACATTAATCCTAGCACCTATCTAAAACTCACACACTTTAACTCTCAAAACACACACAAACATAAAATAAAACCTATAATTTAGAACACCAATGAAGTAATAAAAACCAAAACACATTACCAGCCTCCACAATTAAGTATTATACACATCCTAAGATACACCACTCAAACAAAACACAAATGAAAATATGCTTTACATAGAAGTGAAGCCTCTTCACATGACCAACCCTCACACCCCCTAATTTAAATATAAAAACTCCATGATTACATAACCACAGCTAAAGTGAATTAACTATTGCACTGATCAATTAAACCTACTTTTTATGGAAAGTACAAGCTCTGCAGAATGTTGACCATATGTGAAGTCAATGTACTCTATAGTACAAAAACCTCACTCACAACTACACATACAGAAATATCAGGCAAAACTGGTCTAGGCAGTTATTAATACCCAGAACAATGCCTGTAAATTAGAATCTTCTAAGAAATGAGAGGGTCACTATCATAGTTCTTAGGACACTTGTAGCAGTAGTATTATGTTGCTACTTATCACGGACCTGATAATGATTCTGGGTAAGATTTTTGATACAGTTACTTTAATGCCAGTGTTGCTCCAAGGATGAAGGAAATACAGACTAGGATAACTGTCCAAGATGGCTGGTCTTTCTTTTACAAACTGTAGATGTAATTATCAGGCCCCTGCTGCCTTTTGACCATTAGCACACCTGGCCAATCAGCCCCTTCATTCTCCATCATTGGAGTGAGGGTTGATCAGGATGGGCCACCATTCAGACAATAGTCAGAGTAATTTGAGGGTTTTCTGCTCATGTCCTACCATTCACTATGAATGCTCTGCTGTTGACATTGAAGAGGGATGTGCAGTGGGCTATATATACTAGTCTTCATTCACTTCCACAAGGAATCTTGCCAACAAGCTACACAAGTCTGTATGTTGGGAGTAGAACCTGTAAAAGACTGAAAGCTGTAATGGAGAATTGTTCTAAATACATGTCTGCTAGTAGAGTAGGGGAATGTTTTGTGATTGATGAATTTAAAGATTAGGGTCCCAAGCAGGAGGACAATTCTTTGTGGAATGGGTAGCCATTTGGCTTTTGTGAAGGTGGTGCAGTGGTGTTCTTCTTTCAGACACAGTGTTATAAATCTTCATATGTTGAGCTGGGTAGTGTGAAGTAAGGCTTGCTTTGTTTTTGTTTGTTTTGTTTTTTGATTTTTTTTTTACACAGAGGCAGAGGTAACAGTAGGGAGTGCATATTCCAGATGTGGAAGCAGGACCTCCTTACCTGTGGCAATTCTCCCTGTGGGGGACAGTAGGTGAGAAATCTTACAAGCCGAGTAGAGTAGTTGGTAAACTTTTGATTTAATCTGTTGCACATGGTATTGAAAACTTAATGGAGGAGTAGATAGCTTAACTGACTCCATTATCTTGGAAACTGGTGCTCATGAGTATGTTTCTAAAACCAGGTAAGGATCTTTCCAAACTAGACAATTGCAGATATAATTTCCATTTTGAATGTGGATAAGAAACTGGTCATGTCCATGTGGATCTCAAGACTGAAAATGTTATGACCCTTTTCCATCTTTCAATAGAGGTATACTATTTGACTGTAATAAGTTTAGATATAGAGAAAGCAGTTATTGATGTAGGCTAGTTATAACTTTATGCAATTATAAATAACTATGTTTCCTATGGAATTTGTGAACATAGCATGGCTGCTATATAAGTTTTACAGATTTTATTAAGACAGATATGTACTGTTCCTCATCTTTTGAGATAGTTAAGGGGACACAACAGAGCTTCCCTTTTTCCCGCTTGTTATTTTTATTAGCTATTGAACTCACTGCATGCTATATTAGAAGCTGATTTGTGGTGAAAGGGTTTTCCACAAAGGAAACAAAATGTAATGCTGTCAGTCTGTATGCAGATAATTCATTAATTGCTATTGCAAAACCACAGAGGGGAATTGAGAGAGTTTGTAGTAAAGCATTCTTCAGTTTGGAAGGATGTTAGGGCTTTGTGACAAATAGGTTAAAATCATTGACTACTTACATATTATTCGTTTTAATATTTCCATGCTCAAATAGTCTCTCCCTTGGATAGAATGCTTTAGATATTCGATGATGTGAATACCACCTTATAGCACACAAACAAGTCTTTTGGCAGCAGAATGTGATAAGATTATGCTACTAAATAATACATCAGTCTACATTATGAAACTGTTTAGAAAAACTACACCTTTATGAAACTATGTCTCTTATCTAAAATGTTGTATTCATTAATTTAGCTTAATGAATTTCTGTCCTAAAAGAGTTCAATTTAGTTTTACAAAAGAAACTGAAAATATTTTTGGGGTCTTTCTTCAGAGTTCTAGAATTAGCTGGAAAAATCTGTGCCATGTTAAAGTTACTGCCGGAATTCAGTCAAGTACTAAGTTATATCTGCAAATGGCACATTAAATGTTTTTGCTTACTGGATTTGTCTGATGGAAAACAATAGAAATGAACTCTTTTAACTATGAGTATAAGAGAGCTAAGAGGAAAGGGGCAAACCTACCCTCCCACAAGAAATTTTGGTTGAATTGATTTTAATGTTCTTTATCAGAGGAGACCCTGGAGAGATGGAGATATGCTCTAGAGAGGAGAGGAATGAAGGTCAGCCAGACTAAGATGGAATATATGTGTGTGAATGAAAGGGAGGATAGAGGAATGGTGAGGATGCAGGGAGTAGAGTTGGCGAAGGTGGATGAGTTTAAATACTCGGGATCAACAGTTCAGAGTAATGGCGAGTGTGGAAGAGAGCTGAATAAGAGAGTACAGACAGGGTGGAGTGGGTGGAGAAGAGTGTTGGGAGTGATTTGTGACAGAC
This sequence comes from Protopterus annectens, assembly GCF_019279795.1. Taxonomy (NCBI): domain Eukaryota; kingdom Metazoa; phylum Chordata; order Ceratodontiformes; family Protopteridae; genus Protopterus; species Protopterus annectens. The sequence continues at coordinate 1,289,496,068 of NC_056744.1, read as the reverse complement.
TAGTACCAGTAAGAGTGAAAGGGAAGGTCTACAAAAGGGTAGTGAGACCAGCTATGTTATATGGGTTGGAGACAGTGGCACTGACAAAAAGGCAGTAGTCAGAGCTGGATGTGGCAAAGTTAAAGATGTTAAGATTTGCACTGGGTGTGATGAGGGTAGACAGGATTAGGAATAAGTATATTAGAGGGTCAGCCCAGGTTGGACAGTTTGGAGACAAAGCCAGAGAGGCGAGATTGCATTGGTTTGGACATGTGCTGAGGAGGGATATTGAGTATATTGGGAAAAGGATGCTAAGGATGAAGCTGCCAGGTAGGAGGAAAAGCGGAAGGCCTAAGGTAAGGTTTATGGATGTGGTGAGAGAGGACATGCAGGTGGTTGGTGTGACAGAGCAAGATGCAGAGGACAGGAAGAAATGGAAACAGGTGATCCACTGTGAAAGAAGAAGAAGAAGAAGAAGTAGATAGGCTGTCATTTATTTCCCTTTAGCATCTGAGTTCCATAGTTTAAGGCTGAGGCATGGATCCACCTTCCCTGGTAGTTTTCAGTACAAAGGCTAACAAACTTTTAAGAAGATTTAGAGAAGGATCAGTAATATGAGAGTAAGTAGTAAAGGGCTGACATCTGTATCACAGCTAACAAGTAAAACTGGAGTCTCAGTAATCTGAGGAAAGGAGCCGTACACAGTGTGCAAATGATGAGACCTGAAAAGGCAGATCAATGCAGAAACATGAAAAATGGACGCCCTATACCAAAGTGCATACCCGTTTTGAA